>NW_027469329.1:0-210613 GCF_051020765.1 Lasioglossum baleicum
ACGCATAACACATAACGCATAACGCATAACACATAACGCATAACGCATAACGCATAACGTATAACGCTTAACGCATAACGCATAACACATAACGCATAACGCATAACGCATAACGCATAACGGATAACGCATAACGCATAACGCATAACGCATAACGCATAACGCATAACGCATAACGCATAACGCATAACGCATAACGCACATCGCATAATGCATAACGCATAACGCATAACGCATAACGCATAACGCATAACGAATAACGCATAACGCATAACGCATAACGCATAACGCATAACGCATAACGCGTAACGCATAACGCGTAACACATAACGCATAACGCATAACGCATAACGCATAACGCATAACGCATATCGCATAACGCATAACGCATAACGCATAACGCATAACGCATAACGCATAACGCATAACGCATAACGAATAACGCATAACGCATGACGCATAACGGATAACCCATAACGCATAACGCATAAAGCATAGTCCATAACGCATAACGCATGACACATTACTCATAACGCATTACGCATAACGCATAACGCATAATGCATAACGCATTACGCATAACGCATAACGCTCAATGAAAAAGTCATAACGCATAACGCATATCGCATAACCCGTAAAGCACAACGCATAACACATAACGCATAACGCATAACGCATAACGCATAACGCATAACGCATAACGCATAACGCATAACGCATAACGCATAACGCATAACGCATAACGCATAACGCATAACGCATAACGCATAACGCATAACGCATAACGCATAACGCATAACGCATAACGCATAACGCATAACGCATAACGCATAACGCATAACGCATAACGCATAACGCATAACGCATAACGCATAACGCATAACGCATAACGCATAACGCATAACGCATAACGCATAACGCATAACGCATAACGCATAACGCATAACGCATAACGCATAACGCATAACGCATAACGCATAACGCATAACGCATAACGCATAACGCATAACGCATAACGCATAACGCATAACGCATAACGCATAACGCATAACGCATAACGCATAACGCATAACGCATAACGCATGACGCATAACGCATAACGCATATCGCATAACGCATAACGCATAACGCATAACGCATAACGCATAACGCATAACGCATAACGCATAACGCATAACGCATAACGCATAACGCATAACGCATAACGCATAACGCATAACGCATAACGCATAACGCATAACGCATAACGCATAACGCATAACGCATAACGCATAACGCATAACGCATAACGCATAACGCATAACGCATAACGCATAACGCATAACGCATAACGCATAACGCATAACGCATAACGCATAACGCATAACGCATAACGCATAACGCATAACGCATAACGCATAACGCATAACGCATAACGCATAACGCATAACGCATAACGCATAACGCGTAACGCGTAACGCATAACGGATAACGCATAACGCATAACGCATAACGCATAACGCATAACGCATAACGCATAACGCATAACGCATAACGCATAACGCATAACGCATAACGCATTACGCATGACGCATGACGCATAACGCATAACGCATAACGCATAACGCATAACGCATAACGCATAACGCATAACGCATAACGCATAAAGCATAACGCTTAACGAATAACGCATAACGCATAACGCATGACACATTACTCATAACGCATTACGCATAACGCATAACGCATAACGGATAACGCATAATGCATAACGCATAACGCTTAACGCATGACGCATATCGCATAACGCATAACGCATAACGCATAACGGATAACGCATAACGCATAACGCATAACGCATAACGCATAACGCATAACGCATAACGCCTAACGCATAACGCATAACGCATAACGCATAACCCATAACGCATAACGCATAACCCATAACGAATAACGCATAACGCTCAATGGAAAAGTCATAACGCATAACGCTCAATGAAAAAGTCATAATGCTTAACGCATAACGCATAACGCATAACGCATAACGCATAACGCATAACGCATAACGCACATCGCACATCGCATAACGCATAACGCATAACGCATAACGCATAACGCATAACGCACATCGCACATCGCATAACGCATAACGCATAACGCATAACGCATAACGCATAACGAATAACGCATAACGCATAACGCATAACGCATAACGCATAACGCATAACGCGTAACGCGTAACGCATAACGCGTAACGCATAACGCATAACGCATAACGCATAACGCATAACGCATAACGCATAACGCATAACGCATAACGCATAACGCATAACGCATAACGCATAACGCATAACGCATAACGCATAACGCATAACGCATAACGCATAACGCATAACGCATAACGCATAACGCATAACGCATAACGCATAACGCATAACGCATAACGCGTAACGCATAACGCGTAACGCATAACGCATAACGCATAACGCATAACGCATGACACATTACTCATAACGCATTACGCATAACGCATAACGCATAACGGATAACGCATAATGCATAACGCATAACGCTTAACGCATGACGCATATCGCATAACGCATAACGCATAACGCATAACGGATAACGCATAACGCATAATGCATAACGCATAACGCATAACGCATAACGCATAACGCATAACGCATAACCCATAACGCATAACGCATAACCCATAACGAATAACGCATAACGCTCAATGGAAAAGTCATAACGCATAACGCTCAATGAAAAAGTCATAATGCTTAACGCATAACGCATAACGCATAACGCATAACGCATAACGCATAACGCATAACGCATAACGCATAACGCATAACGCATAACGCATAACGCATAACGCATAACGCATAACGCATAACGCATAACGCATAACGCATAACGCACATCGCATAACGCATAACGCATAACGCATAACGCATAACGCATAACGAATAACGCATAACGCATAACGCATAACGCATAACGCATAACGCATAACGCGTAACGCATAACGCGTAACACATAACGCATAACGCATAACGCATAACGCATAACGCATAACGCATATCGCATAACGCATAACGCATAACGCATAACGCATAACGCATAACGCATAACGCATAACGCATAACGAATAACGCATAACGCATGACGCATAACGGATAACCCATAACGCATAACGCATAAAGCATAGTCCATAACGCATAACGCATGACACATTACTCATAACGCATTACGCATAACGCATAACGCATAATGCATAACGCATTACGCATAACGCATAACGCTCAATGAAAAAGTCATAACGCATAACGCATATCGCATAACCCGTAAAGCACAACGCATAACACATAACGCATAACGCATAACGCATAACGCATAACGCATAACGCATAACGCATAACGCATAACGCATAACGCATAACGCATAACGCATAACGCATAACGCATAACGCATAACGCATAACGCATAACGCATAACGCATAACGCATAACGCATAACGCATAACGCATAACGCATAACGCATAACGCATAACGCATAACGCATAACGCATAACGCATAACGCATAACGCATAACGCATAACGCATAACGCATAACGCATAACGCATAACGCATAACGCATAACGCATAACGCATAACGCATAACGCATAACGCATAACGCATAACGCATAACGCATAACGCATAACGCATAACGCATAACGCATAACGCATAACGCATAACGCATAACGCATAACGCATAACGCATAACGCATAACGCATAACGCATAACGCATAACGCATAACGCATAACGCATAACGCATAACGCATAACGCATAACGCATAACGCATAACGCATAACGCATAACGCATAACGCATAACGCATAACGCATAACGCATAACGCATAACGCATAACGCATAACGCATAACGCGTAACGCGTAACGCGTAACGCGTAACGCATAACGGATAACGCATAACGCATAACGCATAACGCATAACGCATAACGCATAACGCATAACGCATAACGCATAACGCATAACGCATAACGCATAACGCATTACGCATGACGCATGACGCATAACGCATAACGCATAACGCATAACGCATAACGCATAACGCATAACGCATAACGCATAAAGCATAACGCTTAACGAATAACGCATAACGCATGACACATTACTCATAACGCATTACGCATAACGCATAACGCATAACGGATAACGCATAATGCATAACGCATAACGCTTAACGCATGACGCATATCGCATAACGCATAACGCATAACGCATAACGGATAACGCATAACGCATAACGCATAACGCATAACGCATAACGCATAACGCCTAACGCATAACGCATAACGCATAACGCATAACCCATAACGCATAACGCATAACCCATAACGAATAACGCATAACGCTCAATGGAAAAGTCATAACGCATAACGCTCAATGAAAAAGTCATAATGCTTAACGCATAACGCATAACGCATAACGCATAACGCATAACGCATAACGCATAACGCATAACGCACATCGCACATCGCATAACGCATAACGCATAACGCATAACGCATAACGCATAACGAATAACGCATAACGCATAACGCATAACGCATAACGCATAACGCATAACGCATAACGCGTAACGCGTAACGCATAACGCGTAACGCATAACGCATAACGCATAACGCATAACGCATAACGCATAACGCATAACGCATAACGCATAACGCATAACGCATAACGCATAACGCATAACGCATAACGCATAACGCATAACGCATAACGCATAACGCATAACGCATAACGCATAACGCATAACGCATAACGCATAACGCATAACGCATAACGCATAACGCATATCGCATAACGCATAACGTGCAATGAAAAAGTCATAACGCATAACGCATATCGCATAACCCGTAAAGCACAACGCATAACACATAACGCATAACGCATAACACATAACGCATAACGCATAACGCATAACGTATAACGCTTAACGCATAACGCATAACACATAACGCATAACGCATAACGCATAACGCATAACGCATAACGCATAACGCATAACGCATAACGCATAACGCGTAACGCGTAACGCATAACGCATAACGCATAACGCATAACGGATAACGCATAACGCATAACGCATAACGCATAACGCATAACGCATAACGCGTAACGCGTAACGCATAACGCATAACGCATAACGCATAACGCATAACACATAACGCATAACGCATAACGCATAACGCATAACGCATAACGCATAACGCATAACGCATAACGCATAACGCGTAACGCGTAACGCATAACGCATAACGCTTAACGCATAACGCATAACGCATAACGCATAACGCATAACGCATAACGCATAACGCATAACGCATAACGCATAACGCATAACGCATAACGCATAACGCATGACACATTACTCATAACGCATTACGCATAACGCATAACGCATAACGGATAACGCATAATGCATAACGCATAACGCTTAACGCATGACGCATATCGCATAACGCATAACGCATAACGCATAACGCATAACGCATAACGGATAACGCATAACGCATAATGCATAACGCATAACGCATAACGCATAACGCATAACGCATAACCCATAACGCATAACGCATAACCCATAACGAATAACGCATAACGCTCAATGGAAAAGTCATAACGCATAACGCTCAATGAAAAAGTCATAATGCTTAACGCATAACGCATAACGCATAACGCATAACGCATAACGCATAACGCATAACGCATAACGAATAACGCATAACGCATAACGCATAACGCATAACGCATAACGCATAACGCGTAACGCATAACGCGTAACGCATAACGCATAACGCATAACGCATAACGCATAACGCATATCGCATAACGCATAACGCATAACGCATAACGCATACCGCATAACGCATAACGCATAACGAATAACGCATAACGCATAACGCATAACGCATAACGCGTAACGCATAACGCGTAACGCATAACGCATAACGCATAACGCATAACGCATAACGCATAACGCATAACGCATAACGCATAACGCATAACGCATAACGCATAACGCATATCGCATAACGCATAACGTTCAATGAAAAAGTCATAACGCATAACGCATATCGCATAACCCGTAAAGCACAACGCATAACACATAACGCATAACGCATAACACATAACGCATAACGCATAACGTATAACGCTTAACGCATAACGCATAACGCATAACGCATAACGCATAACGCATAACGCATAACGCATAACGCGTAACGCATAACGCGTAACGCATAACGCATAACGCATAACGCATAACGCATAACGCATAACGCATGACACATTACTCATAAAGCATTACGCATAACGCATAACGCATAACGGATAACGCATAATGCATAACGCATAACGCTTAACGCATGACGCATATCGCATAACGCATAACGCATAACGCATAACGGATAACGCATAACGCATAATGCATAACGCATAACGCATAACGCATAACGCATAACCCATAACGCATAACGCATAACGCATAACGGATAACGCATAATGCATAACGCATAACGCATAACGCATAACGCATGACACATTACTCATAACGCATTACGCATAACGCATAACACATAACGCATAACGCATAACGCATAACGAATAACGCATAACGCATAACGCATAACGCGTAACGCATAACGCGTAACGCATAACGCATAACGCATAACGCATAACGCATAACGCATAACGCATAACGCATAACGCATAACGCATAACGCATAACGCATATCGCATAACGCATAACGTTCAATGAAAAAGTCATAACGCATAACGCATATCGCATAACCCGTAAAGCACAACGCATAACACATAACGCATAACGCATAACACATAACGCATAACGCATAACGTATAACGCTTAACGCATAACGCATAACACATAACGCATAACGCATAACGCATAACGCATAACGCATAACGCATAACGCATAACGCATAACGCATAACGCATAACGCGTAACGCGTAACGCATAACGCATAACGCTTAACGCATAACGCATAACGCATAACGCATAACGCATAACGCATAACGCATAACGCATAACGCATAACGCATAACGCATAACGCATAACGCATAACGCATAACGCATGACACATTACTCATAACGCATTACGCATAACGCATAACGCATAACGGATAACGCATAATGCATAACGCATAACGCTTAACGCATGACGCATATCGCATAACGCATAACGCATAACGCATAACGCATAACGGATAACGCATAACGCATAATGCATAACGCATAACGCATAACGCATAACGCATAACGCATAACGCATAACCCATAACGCATAACGCATAACCCATAACGAATAACGCATAACGCTCAATGGAAAAGTCATAACGCATAACGCTCAATGAAAAAGTCATAATGCTTAACGAATAACACATAACGCATAACGCATAACGCATAACGCATAACGCATAACGCGTAACGCATAACGCGTAACGCATAACGCATAACGCATAACGCATAACGCATAACGCATAACGCATAACGCATATCGCATAACGCATAACGCATAACGCATAACGCATACCGCATAACGCATAACGCATAACGAATAACGCATAACGCATAACGCATAACGCATAACGCGTAACGCATAACGCGTAACGCATAACGCATAACGCATAACGCATAACGCATAACGCATAACGCATAACGCATAACGCATAACGCATAACGCATAACGCATAACGCATAACGCATAACGCATATCGCATAACGCATAACGTTCAATGAAAAAGTCATAACGCATAACGCATATCGCATAACCCGTAAAGCACAACGCATAACACATAACGCATAACACATAACGCATAACGCATAACGTATAACGCTTAACGCATAACGCATAACGCATAACGCATAACGCATAACGCATAACGCATAACGCATAACGCATAACGCATAACGCATAACGCGTAACGCATAACGCGTAACGCATAACGCATAACGCATAACGCATAACGCATAACGCATAACGCATGACACATTACTCATAACGCATTACGCATAACGCATAACGCATAACGGATAACGCATAATGCATAACGCATAACGCTTAACGCATGACGCATATCGCATAACGCATAACGCATAACGCATAACGGATAACGCATAACGCATAATGCATAACGCATAACGCATAACGCATAACGCATAACGCATAACCCATAACGCATAACGCATAACGGATAACGCATAATGCATAACGCATAACGCATAACGCATAACGCATGACACATTACTCATAACGCATTACGCATAACGCATAACACATAACGCATAACGCATAACGCATAACGCATAACGCATAACGCGTAACGCGTAACGCATAACGCATAACGCTTAACGCATAACGCATAACGCATAACGCATAACGCATAACGCATAACGCATAACGCATAACGCATAACGCATAACGCATAACGCATAACGCATAACGCATAACGCATAACGCATAACGCATAACGCATAACGCATAACGCATAACGCATAACGCATAACGCATAACGCATAACGCATAACGCATAACGCATAACGCATAACGCATAACGCATAACGCATAACGCATAACGCGTAACGCATAACGCGTAACGCATAACGCATAACGCATAACGCATAACGCATAACGC
Source organism: Lasioglossum baleicum (assembly GCF_051020765.1). Classification (NCBI taxonomy): domain Eukaryota; kingdom Metazoa; phylum Arthropoda; class Insecta; order Hymenoptera; family Halictidae; genus Lasioglossum; species Lasioglossum baleicum. The sequence goes on from NW_027469329.1 coordinate 8,713, forward strand.
ATAACGCATGACACATTACTCATAACGCATTACGCATAACGCATAACGCATAACGGATAACGCATAATGCATAACGCATAACGCTTAACGCATAACGCATAACACATAACGCATAACGCATAACGCATAACGCATAACGCATAACGCATAACGCATAACGCATAACGCACATCGCATAACGCATAACGCATAACGCATAACGCATAACGCATAACGCATAACGCATAACGCATAACGCATAACGCATAACGCATAACGCATAACGCATAACGCATAACGCATAACGCATAACGCATAACGCATAACGCATAACGCATAACGCATAACGCATAACGCATAACGCATAACGCATAACGCATAACGCATGACGCATAACGCATAACGCATAACGCATAACGCATATCGCATAACGCATAACGCATAACGCATAACGCATAACGCATAACGCATAACGCATAACGCATAACGCATAACGCATAACGCATAACGCATAACGCATAACGCATAACGCATAACGCATAACGCATAACGCATAACGCATAACGCATAACGCATAACGCATAACGCATAACGCATAACGCATAACGCATAACGCATAACGCATAACGCATAACGCATAACGCATAACGCATAACGCATAACGCATAACGCATAACGCATAACGCATAACGCATAACGCATAACGCAAAACGCATAACGCGTAACGCGTAACGCGTAACGCATAACGGATAACGCATAACGCATAACGCATAACGCATAACGCATAACGCATAACGCATAAAGCATAACGCATAACGCATAACGCATAACGCATTACGCATGACGCATGACGCATAACGCATAACGCATAACGCATAACGCATAACGCATAACGCATAACGCATAACGCATAACGCATAAAGCATAACGCTTAACGAATAACGCATAACGCATAACGCATGACACATTACTCATAACGCATTACGCATAACGCATAACGCATAACGGATAACGCATAATGCATAACGCATAACGCTTAACGCATGACGCATATCGCATAACGCATAACGCATAACGCATAACGGATAACGCATAACGCATAACGCATAACGCATAACGCATAACGCATAACGCATAACGCATAACGCCTAACGCATAACGCATAACGCATAACGCATAACCCATAACGCATAACGCATAACCCATAACGAATAACGCATAACGCTCAATGGAAAAGTCATAACGCATAACGCTCAATGAAAAAGTCATAATGCTTAACGCATAACGCATAACGCATAACGCATAACGCATAACGCATAACGCATAACGCATAACGCATAACGCATAACGCATAACGCATAACGCATAACGCATAACGCATAACGCACATCGCACATCGCATAACGCATAACGCATAACGCATAACGCATAACGAATAACGCATAACGCATAACGCATAACGCATAACGCATAACGCATAACGCGTAACGCGTAACGCATAACGCGTAACGCATAACGCATAACGCATAACGCATAACGCATAACGCATAACGCATAACGCATAACGCATAACGCATAACGCATAACGCATAACGCATAACGCATAACGCATAACGCATAACGCATAACGCATAACGCATATCGCATAACGCATAACGTGCAATGAAAAAGTCATAACGCATAACGCATATCGCATAACCCGTAAAGCACAACGCATAACACATAACGCATAACGCATAACACATAACGCATAACGCATAACGCATAACGTATAACGCTTAACGCATAACGCATAACACATAACGCATAACGCATAACGCATAACGCATAACGCATAACGCATAACGCATAACGCATAACGCATAACGCGTAACGCGTAACGCATAACGCATAACGCATAACGCATAACGCATAACGCATAACGCATAACGCATAACGCATAACGCATAACGCATAACGCATAACGCATAACGCATAACGCATAACGCATAACGCATAACGCATAACGCATAACGCATAACGCATAACGCATGACACATTACTCATAACGCATTACGCATTACGCATAACGCATAACGGATAACGCATAATGCATAACGCATAACGCTTAACGCATGACGCATATCGCATAACGCATAACGCATAACGCATAACGCATAACGGATAACGCATAGCGCATAATGCATAACGCATAACGCATAACGCATAACGCATAACGCATAACGCATAACCCATAACGCATAACGCATAACCCATAACGAATAACGCATAACGCTCAATGGAAAAGTCATAACGCATAACGCTCAATGAAAAAGTCATAATGCTTAACGCATAACGCATAACGCATAACGCATAACGCATAACGCATAACGCATAACGCATAACGCATAACGCATAACGCATAACGCATAACGCATAACGCATAACGCATAACGCATAACGCATAACGCATAACGCATAACGCATAACGCATAACGCATAACGCATAACGCATAACGCATAACGCATAACGCATAACCCATAACGCATAACGCATAACCCATAACGAATAACGCATAACGCTCAATGGAAAAGTCATAACGCATAACGCTCAATGAAAAAGTCATAATGCTTAACGCATAACGCATAACGCATAACGCATAACGCATAACGCATAACGCATAACCCATAACGAATAACGCATAACGCTCAATGGAAAAGTCATAACGCATAACGCTCAATGAAAAAGTCATAATGCTTAACGCATAACGCATAACGCATAACGCATAACGCATAACGCATAACGCATAACGCATAACGCATAACGGATAACGCATAGCGCATAATGCATAACGCATAACGCATAACGCATAACGCATAACGCATAACGCATAACCCATAACGCATAACGCATAACCCATAACGAATAACGCATAACGCTCAATGGAAAAGTCATAACGCATAACGCTCAATGAAAAAGTCATAATGCTTAACGCATAACGCATAACGCATAACGCATAACGCATAACGCATAACGCATAACGCATAACGCATAACGCATAACGCATAACGCATAACGCATAACGCATAACGCATAACGCATAACGCATAACGCATAACGCATAACGCATAACGCATAACGCATAACGCATAACGCATAACGCATAACGCATAACGCATAACGCATAACGCATAACGCATAACGCATAACGCATGACGCATAACGCATAACGCATAACGCATAACGCATAACGCATAACGCATAACGCATAACGCATAACGCATAACGCATAACGCATAACGCATAACGCATAACGCATAACGCATAACGCATAACGCATAACGCATAACGCATAACGCATAACGCATAACGCATAACGCATAACGCATAACGCATAACGCATAACGCATAACGCATAACGCATAACGCATAACGCATAACGCATAACGCATAACGCATAACGCATAACGCATAACGCATAACGCATAACGCATAACGCATAACGCATAACGCATAACGCATAACGCATAACGCATAACGCATAACGCATAACGCATAACGCATAACGCATAACGCATAACGCATAACGCATAACGCATAACGCATAACGCATAACGCATAACGCATAACGCATAACGCATAACGCGTAACGCGTAACGCGTAACGCGTAACGCATAACGGATAACGCATAACGCATAACGCATAACGCATAACGCATAACGCATAACGCATAACGCATAACGCATAACGCATAACGCATAACGCATAACGCATAACGCATTACGCATGACGCATGACGCATAACGCATAACGCATAACGCATAACGCATAACGCATAACGCATAACGCATAACGCATAACGCATAAAGCATAACGCTTAACGAATAACGCATAACGCATAACGCATGACACATTACTCATAACGCATTACGCATAACGCATAACGCATAACGGATAACGCATAATGCATAACGCATAACGCTTAACGCATGACGCATATCGCATAACGCATAACGCATAACGCATAACGGATAACGCATAACGCATAACGCATAACGCATAACGCATAACGCATAACGCATAACGCATAACGCATAACGCCTAACGCATAACGCATAACGCATAACGCATAACCCATAACGCATAACGCATAACCCATAACGAATAACGCATAACGCTCAATGGAAAAGTCATAACGCATAACGCTCAATGAAAAAGTCATAATGCTTAACGCATAACGCATAACGCATAACGCATAACGCATAACGCATAACGCATAACGCATAACGCACATCGCACATCGCATAACGCATAACGCATAACGCATAACGCATAACGCATAACGAATAACGCATAACGCATAACGCATAACGCATAACGCATAACGCATAACGCGTAACGCGTAACGCATAACGCGTAACGCATAACGCATAACGCATAACGCATAACGCATAACGCATAACGCATAACGCATAACGCATAACGCATAACGCATAACGCATAACGCATAACGCATAACGCATAACGCATAACGCATAACGCATAACGCATAACGCATAACGCATATCGCATAACGCATAACGTGCAATGAAAAAGTCATAACGCATAACGCATATCGCATAACCCGTAAAGCACAACGCATAACACATAACGCATAACGCATAACACATAACGCATAACGCATAACGCATAACGTATAACGCTTAACGCATAACGCATAACACATAACGCATAACGCATAACGCATAACGCATAACGCATAACGCATAACGCATAACGCATAACGCGTAACGCGTAACGCGTAACGCATAACGCATAACGCATAACGCATAACGCATAACGCATAACGCATAACGCATAACGCATAACGCATAACGCATAACGCATAACGCATAACGCATAACGCATAACGCATAACGCATAACGCATAACGCATAACGCATGACACATTACTCATAACGCATTACGCATTACGCATAACGCATAACGGATAACGCATAATGCATAACGCATAACGCTTAACGCATGACGCATATCGCATAACGCATAACGCATAACGCATAACGCATAACGGATAACGCATAGCGCATAATGCATAACGCATAACGCATAACGCATAACGCATAACGCATAACGCATAACCCATAACGCATAACGCATAACCCATAACGAATAACGCATAACGCTCAATGGAAAAGTCATAACGCATAACGCTCAATGAAAAAGTCATAATGCTTAACGCATAACGCATAACGCATAACGCATAACGCATAACGCATAACGCATAACGCATAACGCATAACGCATAACGCATAACGCATAACGCATAACGCATAACGCATAACGCATAACGCATAACGCACATCGCATAACGCATAACGCATAACGCATAACGCATAACGCATAACGCATAACGAATAACGCATAACGCATAACGCATAACGCATAACGCATAACGCATAACGCATAACGCATAACGCGTAACGCATAACGCGTAACGCATAACGCATAACGCATAACGCATAACGCATAACGCATATCGCATAACGCATAACGCATAACGCATAACGCATAACGCATAACGCATAACGAATAACGCATAACGCTTAACGAATAACGCATAACGCATAACGCATGACACATTACTCATAACGCATTACGCATAACGCATAACGCATAACGGATAACGCATAATGCATAACGCATAACGCTTAACGCATGACGCATATCGCATAACGCATAACGCATAACGCATAACGGATAACGCATAACGCATAACGCATAACGCATAACGCATAACGCATAACGCATAACGCATAACGCATAACGCATAACCCATAACGCATAACCCATAACGAATAACGCATAACGCTCAATGGAAAAGTCATAACGCATAACGCTCAATGAAAAAGTCATAATGCTTAATGCTTAACGCATAACGCATAACGCATAACCCATAACGCATAACGCATAACGCATAACGCATAACGCATAACGCATAACGCATAACGCATAACGCATAACGCATAACGCATAACCCATAACGCATAACGCATAACGCATAACGCATAACGCATAACGCATAACGCATAACGCATAACGCATAACGCAGAACGCATAACGCATAACGCATAACGCATAACGCATAACGCATAACGCATAACGCATAACGCATAACGCATAACGCATAACGCATAACGCATAACGCATAACGCATAACGCATAACGCATAACGCATAACGCATAACGCATAACGCATAACGCATAACGCATAACGCATAACGCATAACGCATAACGCATAACGCATAACGCATAACGCATAACGCATAACGCATAACGCATAACGCATAACGCATAACGCATAACGCATAACGCATAACGCATAACGCATAACGCATAACGCATAGCGCATAATGCATAACGCATAACGCATAACGCATGACACATTACTCATAACGCATTACGCATTACGCATAACGCATAACGGATAACGCATAATGCATAACGCATAACGCATAACGCATAACGCATAACGCGTAACGCGTAACGCATAACGCATAACGCATAACGCATAACGCATAACGCATAACGCATAACGCATAACGCATAACGCATAACGCATAACGCATAACGCATAACGCATAACGCATAACGCATAACGCATAACGCATAACGCATAACGCATAACGCATGACACATTACTCATAACGCATTACGCATTACGCATAACGCATAACGGATAACGCATAATGCATAACGCATAACGCATATCGCATAACCCGTAAAGCACAACGCATAACACATAACGCATAACGCATAACACATAACGCATAACGCATAACGCATAACGTATAACGCTTAACGCATAACGCATAACACATAACGCATAACGCATAACGCATAACGCATAACGCATAACGCATAACGCATAACGCATAACGCGTAACGCGTAACGCATAACGCATAACGCATAACGCATAACGCATAACGCATAACGCATAACGCATAACGCATAACGCATAACGCATAACGCATAACGCATAACGCATAACGCATAACGCATAACGCATAACGCATGACACATTACTCATAACGCATTACGCATTACGCATAACGCATAACGGATAACGCATAATGCATAACGCATAACGCTTAACGCATGACGCATATCGCATAACGCATAACGCATAACGCATAACGCATAACGCATAACGGATAACGCATAGCGCATAATGCATAACGCATAACGCATAACGCATAACGCATAACGCATAACGCATAACCCATAACGCATAACGCATAACCCATAACGAATAACGCATAACGCTCAATGGAAAAGTCATAACGCATAACGCTCAATGAAAAAGTCATAATGCTTAACGCATAACGCATAACGCATAACGCATAACGCATAACGCATAACGCATAACGCATAACGCATAACGCATAACGCATAACGCATAACGCATAACGCATAACGCATAACGCATAACGCATAACGCATAACGCACATCGCATAACGCATAACGCATAACGCATAACGCATAACGCATAACGCATAACGAATAACGCATAACGCATAACGCATAACGCATAACGCATAACGCATAACGCATAACGCGTAACGCATAACGCGTAACGCATAACGCATAACGCATAACGCATAACGCATAACGCATATCGCATAACGCATAACGCATAACGCATAACGCATAACGCATAACGCATAACGCATAACGAATAACGCATAACGCTTAACGAATAACGCATAACGCATAACGCATGACACATTACTCATAACGCATTACGCATAACGCATAACGCATAACGGATAACGCATAATGCATAACGCATAACGCTTAACGCATGACGCATATCGCATAACGCATAACGCATAACGCATAACGGATAACGCATAACGCATAACGCATAACGCATAACGCATAACGCATAACGCATAACGCATAACGCATAACGCATAACCCATAACGCATAACGCATAACCCATAACGAATAACGCATAACGCTCAATGGAAAAGTCATAACGCATAACGCTCAATGAAAAAGTCATAATGCTTAATGCTTAACGCATAACGCATAACGCATAACCCATAACGCATAACGCATAACGCATAACGCATAACGCATAACGCATAACGCATAACGCATAACCCATAACGCATAACGCATAACGCATAACGCATAACGCATAACGCATAACGCATAACGCATAACGCATAACGCATAACGCATAACGCATAACGCATAACGCATAACGCATAACGCATAACGCATAACGCATAACGCATAACGCATAACGCATAACGCATAACCCATAACGCATAACGCATAACCCATAACGAATAACGCATAACGCTCAATGGAAAAGTCATAACGCATAACGCTCAATGAAAAAGTCATAATGCTTAATGCTTAACGCATAACGCATAACGCATAACCCATAACGCATAACGCATAACGCATAACGCATAACGCATAACGCATAACGCATAACGCATAACCCATAACGCATAACGCATAACGCATAACGCATAACGCATAACGCATAACGCATAACGCATAACGCATAACGCATAACGCATAACGCATAACGCATAACGCATAACGCATAACGCATAACGCATAACGCATAACGCATAACGCATAACGCATAACGCATAACGCATAACGCATAACGCATAACGCATAACGCATAACGCATAACGCATAACGCATAACGCATAACGCATAACGCATAACGCATAACGCATAACGCATAACGCATAACGCATAACGCATAACGCATAACGCATAACGCATAACGCATAACGCATAACGCATAACGCATAACGCATAACGCATAACGCATAACGCATAACGCATAACGCATAACGCATAACGCATAACGCATAACGCATAACGCATAACGCATAACGCATAACGCATAACGCATAACGCATAACGCATAACGCATAACGCATAACGCATAACGCATAACGCATAACGCATAACGCATAACGCATAACGCATAACGCATAACGCATAACGCATAACGCATAACGCATAACGCATAACGCATAACGCATAACGCATAACGCATAACGCATAACGAATAACGCATAACGCATAACGCATAACGCATAACGCATAACGCATAAAGCATAACGCTTAACGAATAACGCATAACGCATAACGCATGACACATTACTCATAACGCATTACGCATAACGCATAACGCATAACGCATAACGGATAACGCATAATGCATAACGCATAACGCTTAACGCATGACGCATATCGCATAACGCATAACGCATAACGCATAACGGATAACGCATAACGCATAATGCATAACGCATAACGCATAACGCAAAACGCATAACGCATAACGCATAACGCATAACGCATAACCCATAACGCATAACGCATAACCCATAACGAATAACGCATAACGCTCAATGGAAAAGTCATAACGCATAACGCTCAATGAAAAAGTCATAATGCTTAACGCATAACGCATAACGCATAACGCATAACGCATAACGCATAACGCATAACGCATAACGCATAACGCATAACGCATAACGCATAACGCATAACGCATAACGCATAACGCATAACGCATAACGCATAACGCATAACGCACATCGCATAACGCATAACGCATAACGCATAACGCATAACGCATAACGAATAACGCATAACGCATAACGCACAACGCATAACGCATAACGCATAACGCATAACGCATAACGCATAACGCATAACGCATAACGCATAACGCATAACGCATAACGCATAACGCATAACGCTCAATGGAAAAGTCATAACGCATAACGCTCAATGAAAAAGTCATAATGCTTAATGCTTAACGCATAACGCATAACGCATAACCCATAACGCATAACGCATAACGCATAACGCATAACGCATAACGCATAACGCATAACGCATAACGCATAACGCATAACGCATAACGCATAACGCATAACCCATAACGCATAACGCATAACGCATAACGCATAACGCATAACGCATAACGCATAACGCATAACGCATAACGCATAACGCATAACGCATAACGCATAACGCATAACGCATAACGCATAACGCATAACGCATAACGCATAACGCATAACGCATAACGCATAACGCATAACGCATAACGCATAACGCATAACGCATAACGCATAACGCATAACGCATAACGCATAACGCATAACGCATAACGCATAACGCATAACGCATAACGCATAACGCATAACGCATAACGCATAACGCATAACGCATAACGCATAACGCATAACGCATAACGCATAACGCATAACGCATAACGCATAACGCATAACGCATAACGCATAACGCATAACGCATAACGCATAACGCATAACGCATAACGCATAACGCATAACGCATAACGCATAACGCATAACGCATAACGCATAACGCATAACGCATAACGCATAACGCATAACGCATAACGCATAACGCATAACGCATAACGCATAACGCATAACGCATAACGCATAACCCATAACGCATAACGCATAACCCATAACGAATAACGCATAACGCTCAATGGAAAAGTCATAACGCATAACGCTCAATGAAAAAGTCATAATGCTTAACGCATAACGCATAACGCATAACGCATAACGCATAACGCATAACGCATAACGCATAACGCATAACGCATAACGCATAACGCATAACGCATAACGCATAACGCATAACGCATAACGCATAACGCATAACGCACATCGCATAACGCATAACGCATAACGCATAACGCATAACGCATAACGAATAACGCATAACGCATAACGCATAACGCATAACGCATAACGCATAACGCATAACGCATAACGCATAACGCATAACGCATAACGCATAACGCATAACGCATAACGCATAACGCATAACGCTCAATGGAAAAGTCATAACGCATAACGCTCAATGAAAAAGTCATAATGCTTAACGCATAACGCATAACGCATAACGCATAACGCATAACGCATAACGCATAACGCATAACGCATAACGCATAACGCATAACGCACATCGCATAACGCATAACGAATAACGCATAACGCATAACGCATAACGAATAACGCATAACGCATAACGCATAACGCATAACGCATAACGCATAACGCATAACGCATAACGCGTAACGCATAACGCATAACGCATAACGCATATCGCATAACGCATAACGCATAACGCATAACGCATAACGCATAACGCATAACGCATAACGAATAACGCATAACGCATAAAGCATAACGCTTAACGAATAACGCATAACGCATAACGCATGACACATTACTCATAACGCATTACGCATAACGCATAACGCATAACGGATAACGCATAATGCATAACGCATAACGCTTAACGCATGACGCATATCGCATAACGCATAACGCATAACGCATAACGCATAACGCATAACGCATAACGCATAACGCATAACGCATAACGCATAACGCATAACGCATAACGCATAACCCATAACGCATAACGCATAACCCATAACGAATAACGCATAACGCTCAATGGAAAAGTCATAACGCATAACGCTCAATGAAAAAGTCATAATGCTTAATGCTTAACGCATAACGCATAACGCATAACCCATAGCGCATAACGCATAACGCATAACGCATAACGCATAACGCATAACGCATAACGCATAATGCATAACGCATTACGCATAACGCATAACGCTCAATGAAAAAGTCATAACGCATAACGCATAACGCATAACGCATAACGCATAACGCATAACGCATAACGCATAACGCATAACGCATAACGCATAACGCATAACGCATAACGCATAACGCATAACGCATAACGCATAACGCATAACGCATAACGCATAACGAATAACGCATAACGCATAACGCATAACGCATAACGCATAACGCATAACGCATAACGCATAACGCATAACGCATAACGCATAACGCATAACGCATAACGCATAACGCATAACGCATAACGCATAACGCATAACGCATAACGCATAACGCATAACGCATAACGCATAACGCATAACGCATAACGCATAACGCATAACGCATAACGCATAACGCATAACGCATAACGCATAACGCATAACGCATAACGCATAACGCATAACGCATAACGCATAACGCATAACGCATGACACATTACTCATAACGCATTACGCATAACGCATAACGCATAACGCATAACGGATAACGCATAATGCATAACGCATAACGCTTAACGCATGACGCATATCGCATAACGCATAACGCATAACGCATAACGCATAACGCATAACGGATAACGCATAACGCATAATGCATAACGCATAACGCATAACGCATAACGCATAACGCATAACGCATAACCCATAACGCATAACGCATAACCCATAACGAATAACGCATAACGCTCAATGGAAAAGTCATAACGCATAACGCTCAATGAAAAAGTCATAATGCTTAACGCATAACGCATAACGCATAACGCATAACGCATAACGCATAACGCATAACGCATAACGCATAACGCATAACGCATAACGCATAACGCACATCGCATAACGCATAACGCATAACGCATAACGCATAACGCATAACGAATAACGCATAACGCATAACGCATAACGCATAACGCATAACGCATAACGCATAACGCATAACGCATAACGCATAACGCATAACGCGTAACGCATAACGCATAACGCATAACGCATAACGCATAACGCATATCGCATAACGCATAACGCATAACGCATAACGCATAACGCATAACGCATAACGCATAACGCATAACGAATAACGCATAACGCATAAAGCATAACGCTTAACGAATAACGCATAACGCATAACGCATGACACATTACTCATAACGCATTACGCATAACGCATAACGCATAACGGATAACGCATAATGGATAACGCATAACGCTTAACGCATGACGCATATCGCATAACGCATAACGCATAACGCATAACGGATAACGCATAACGCATAATGCATAACGCATAACGCATAACGCATAACGCATAACGCATAACGCATAACGCATAACGCATAACGCATAACGCATAACGCATAACGCATAACGCATAACCCATAACGCATAACGCATAACCCATAACGAATAACGCATAACGCTCAATGGAAAAGTCATAACGCATAACGCTCAATGAAAAAGTCATAATGCTTAATGCTTAACGCATAACGCATAACGCATAACCCATAACGCATAACGCATAACGCATAACGCATAACGCATAACGCATAACGCATAACGCATAACGCATAACGCATAACGCATAACGCATAACGCATAACGCATAACGCATAACGCATAACGCATGACGCATGACGCATAACGCATAACGCATAACGCATAACGCATAACGCATAACGCATAACGCGTAACGCATAACGGATAACCCATAACGGATAACGCATAACGCATAACGCATAACGGATAACGCATGACGCATAACGGATAACCCATAACGCATAACGCATAAAGCATAGTCCATAACGCATAACGCATGACACATTACTCATAACGCATTACGCATAACGCATAACGCATAATGCATAACGCATTACGCATAACGCATAACGCTCAATGAAAAAGTCATAACGCATAACGCATAACGCATAACGCATAACGCATAACGCATAACGCATAACGCATAACGCATAACGCATAACGCATAACGCATAACGCATAACGCATAACGCATAACGCATAACGCATAACGCATAACGCATAACGCATAACGCATAACGCATAACGCATAACGCATAACGCATAACGCATAACGCATAACGCATAACGCATAACGCATAACGCATAACGCATAACGCATAACGCATAACGCATAACGCATAACGCATAACGCATAACCCATAACGCATAACGCATAACCCATAACGAATAACGCATGACGCTCAATGGAAAAGTCATAACGCATAACGCTCAATGAAAAAGTCATAATGCTTAACGCATAACGCATAACGCATAACGCATAACGCATAACGCATAACGCATAACGCATAACGCATAACGCATAACGCATAACGCATAACGCATAACGCATAACGCATAACGCACATCGCATAACGCATAACGCATAACGCATAACGCATAACGCATTACGCATAACGAATAACGCATAACGCATAACGCATAACGCATAACGCATAACGCATAACGCATAACGCGTAACGCATAACGCGTAACGCATAACGCATAACGCATAACGCATAACGCATAACGCATAACGCATAACGCATAACGCATAACGCATAACGCATAACGAATAACGCATAACGCATAAAGCATAACGCTTAACGAATAACGCATAACGCATAACGCATAACGCATAACGCATAACGCATAACGCATAACGCATAACGCATAACGCATAACGCATAACGCATAACGCATAACGCATAACGCATAACACATAACGCATAACGCATAACGCATAACGCATAACGCATAACGCATAACGCATAACGCATAACCCATATCGCATAACGCATAACGTTCAATGAAAAAGTCATAACGCATAACGCATATCGCATAACCCGTAAAGCACAACGCATAACACATAACGCATAACGCATAACACATAACGCATAACGCATAACGTATAACGCTTAACGCATAACGCATAACACATAACGCATAACGCATAACGCATAACGCATAACGCATAACGCGTAACGCGTAACGCATAACGCATAACGCATAACGCATAACGCATAACGCATAACGCATAACGCATAACGCATAACGCATAACGCATAACGCATAACGCATAACCCATAACGAATAACGCATAACGCTCAATGGAAAAGTCATAACGCATAACGCTCAATGAAAAAGTCATAATGCTTAACGCATAACGCATAACCCATAACGAATAACGCATAACGCTCAATGGAAAAGTCATAACGCATAACGCTCAATGAAAAAGTCATAATGCTTAACGCATAACGCATAACGCATAACGCATAACGCATAACGCATAACGCATAACGCATAACGCATAACGCATAACGCATAACGCACATCGCATAACGCATAACGCATAACGCATAACGCATAACGCATAACGAATAACGCATAACGCATAACGCATAACGCATAACGCATAACGCATAACGCATAACGCATAACGCATAACGCGTAACGCATAACGCATAACGCATAACGCATATCGCATAACGCATAACGCATAACGCATAACGCATAACGCATAACGCATAACGCATAACGCATAACGCATAACGAATAACGCATAACGCATAAAGCATAACGCTTAACGAATAACGCATAACGCATAACGCATGACACATTACTCATAACGCATTACGCATAACGCATAACGCATAACGGATAACGCATAATGCATAACGCATAACGCTTAACGCATGACGCATATCGCATAACGCATAACGCATAACGCATAACGGATAACGCATAACGCATAATGCATAACGCATAACGCATAACGCATAACCCATAACGCATAACGCATAACCCATAACGAATAACGCATAACGCTCAATGGAAAAGTCATAACGCATAACGCTCAATGAAAAAGTCATAATGCTTAACGCATAACGCATAACGCATAACGCATAACGCATAACGCATAACGCATAACGCATAACGCATAACGCATAACGCATAACGCATAACGCATAACGCATAACGCATAACGAATAACGCATAACGCTCAATGGAAAAGTCATAACGCATAACGCTCAATGAAAAAGTCATAATGCTTAACGCATAACGCATAACGCATAACGCATAACGCATAACGCATAACGCATAACGCATAACGCATAACGCATAACGCATAACGCACATCGCATAACGCATAACGCATAACGCATAACGCATAACGCATAACGAATAACGCATAACGCATAACGCATAACGCATAACGCATAACGCATAACGCATAACGCATAACGCATAACGCGTAACGCATAACGCATAACGCATAACGCATATCGCATAACGCATAACGCATAACGCATAACGCATAACGCATAACGCATAACGCATAACGCATAACGAATAACGCATAACGCATAAAGCATAACGCTTAACGAATAACGCATAACGCATAACGCATGACACATTACTCATAACGCATTACGCATAACGCATAACGCATAACGGATAACGCATAATGCATAACGCATAACGCTTAACGCATGACGCATATCGCATAACGCATAACGCATAACGCATAACGGATAACGCATAACGCATAATGCATAACGCATAACGCATAACGCATAACGCATAACGCATAACGCATAACGCATAACGCATAACGCATAACGCATAACGCATAACCCATAACGCATAACGCATAACCCATAACGAATAACGCATAACGCTCAATGGAAAAGTCATAACGCATAACGCTCAATGAAAAAGTCATAATGCTTAATGCTTAACGCATAACGCATAACGCATAACCCATAACGCATAACGCATAACGCATAACGCATAACGCATAACGCATAACGCGTAACGCATAACGCATAACGCATAACGCATATCGCATAACGCATAACGCATAACGCATAACGCATAACGCATAACGCATAACGCATAACGCATAACGAATAACGCATAACGCATAAAGCATAACGCTTAACGAATAACGCATAACGCATAACGCATGACACATTACTCATAACGCATTACGCATAACGCATAACGCGTAACGCATAACGCATAACGCATAACGCATATCGCATAACGCATAACGCATAACGCATAACGCATAACGCATAACGCATAACGCATAACGCATAACGAATAACGCATAACGCATAAAGCATAACGCTTAACGAATAACGCATAACGCATAACGCATGACACATTACTCATAACGCATTACGCATAACGCATAACGCATAACGGATAACGCATAATGCATAACGCATAACGCTTAACGCATGACGCATATCGCATAACGCATAACGCATAACGCATAACGGATAACGCATAACGCATAACGCATAACGCATAACGCATAACGCATAACGCATAACGCATAACGCATAACGCATAACGCATAACGCATAACCCATAACGCATAACGCATAACGCATAACGCATAACGCATAACGCATAACGCATAACGCATAACGCATAACGCATAACGCATAACGCATAACGCATAACGCATAACGCATAACGCATAACGCATAACGCATAACGCATAACGCATAACGCATAACGCATAACGCATAACGCATAACGCATAACGCATAACGCATAACGCATAACGCATAACGCATAACGCATAACGCATAACGCATAACGCATAACGCATAACGCATAACGCATAACGCATAACGCATAACGCATAACGCATAACGCATAACGCATAACGCATAACGCATAACGCATAACGCATAACGCATAACGCATAACGCATAACGCATAACGCATAACGCATAACGCATAACGCATAACGCATAACGCATAACGCATAACGCATAACGCATAACGCATAACGCATAACGCATAACGCATAACGCATAACGCATAACGCATAACGCATAACGCATAACGCATAACGCATAACGCATAACGCATAACGCATAACGCATAACGCATAACGCATAACGCATAACGCATAACGCATAACGCATAACGCATAACGCATAACGCATAACGCATAACCCATAACGCATAACGCATAACCCATAACGAATAACGCATAACGCTCAATGGAAAAGTCATAACGCAT
This sequence comes from Lasioglossum baleicum, assembly GCF_051020765.1. Classification (NCBI taxonomy): domain Eukaryota; kingdom Metazoa; phylum Arthropoda; class Insecta; order Hymenoptera; family Halictidae; genus Lasioglossum; species Lasioglossum baleicum. Next base: position 26,474 of record NW_027469329.1, read on the forward strand.
AACGCTCAATGAAAAAGTCATAATGCTTAACGCATAACGCATAACGCATAACGCATAACGCATAACGCATAACGCATAACGCATAACGCATAACGCATAACGCATAACGCATAACGCATAACGCATAACGCATAACGCATAACGCATAACGCATAACGCATAACGCATAACGCATAACGCATAACGCATAACGCATAACGCATAACGCATAACGCATAACGCATAACGCATAACGCATAACGCATAACGCATAACGCATAACGCATAACGCATAACGCATAACGCATAACGCATAACGCATAACGCATAACGCATAACGCATAACGCATAACGCATAACGCATAACGCATAACGCATAACGCATAACGCATAACGCATAACGCATAACGCATAACGCATAACGCATAACGCATAACGCATAACGCATAACGCATAACGCATAACGCATAACGCATAACGCATAACGCATAACGCATAACGCATAACGCATAACGCATAACGCATAACGCATAACGCATAACGCATAACGAATAACGCATAACGCATAACGCATAACGCATAACGCATAACGCATAAAGCATAACGCTTAACGAATAACGCATAACGCATAACGCATGACACATTACTCATAACGCATTACGCATAACGCATAACGCATAACGCATAACGGATAACGCATAATGCATAACGCATAACGCTTAACGCATGACGCATATCGCATAACGCATAACGAATAACGCATAACGGATAACGCATAACGCATAATGCATAACGCATAACGCATAACGCATAACGCATAACGCATAACGCATAACGCATAACCCATAACGCATAACGCATAACCCATAACGAATAACGCATAACGCTCAATGGAAAAGTCATAACGCATAACGCTCAATGAAAAAGTCATAATGCTTAACGCATAACGCATAACGCATAACGCATAACGCATAACGCATAACGCATAACGCATAACGCATAACGCATAACGCATAACGCATAACGCATAACGCATAACGCATAACGCATAACGCATAACGCATAACGCATAACGCATAACGCATAACGCATAACGCACATCGCATAACGCATAACGCATAACGCATAACGCATAACGCATAACGAATAACGCATAACGCATAACGCATAACGCATAACGCATAACGCATAACGCATAACGCATAACGCATAACGCATAACGCATAACGCATAACGCATAACGCATAACGCATAACGCTCAATGGAAAAGTCATAACGCATAACGCTCAATGAAAAAGTCATAATGCTTAATGCTTAACGCATAACGCATAACGCATAACCCATAACGCATAACGCATAACGCATAACGCATAACGCATAACGCATAACGCATAACGCATAACGCATAACGCATAACGCATAACGCATAACGCATAACCCATAACGCATAACGCATAACGCATAACGCATAACGCATAACGCATAACGCATAACGCATAACGCATAACGCATAACGCATAACGCATAACGCATAACGCATAACGCATAACGCATAACGCATAACGCATAACGCATAACGCATAACGCATAACGCATAACGCATAACGCATAACGCATAACGCATAACGCATAACGCATAACGCATAACGCATAACGCATAACGCATAACGCATAACGCATAACGCATAACGCATAACGCATAACGCATAACGCATAACGCATAACGCATAACGCATAACGCATAGCGCATAACGCATAACGCATAACGCATAACGCATAACGCATAACGCATAACGCATAACGCATAACGCATAACGCATAACGCATAACGCATAACGCATAACGCATAACGCATAACGCATAACGCATAACGCATAACGCATAACGCATAACGCATAACGCATAACGCATAACGCATAACGCATAACGCATAACGCATAACGCATAACGCATAACGCATAACGCATAACGCATAACGCATAACGCATAACGCATAACCCATAACGCATAACGCATAACCCATAACGAATAACGCATAACGCTCAATGGAAAAGTCATAACGCATAACGCTCAATGAAAAAGTCATAATGCTTAACGCATAACGCATAACGCATAACGCATAACGCATAACGCATAACGCATAACGCATAACGCATAACGCATAACGCATAACGCATAACGCATAACGCATAACGCATAACGCATAACGCATAACGCATAACGCATAACGCACATCGCATAACGCATAACGCATAACGCATAACGCATAACGCATAACGAATAACGCATAACGCATAACGCATAACGCATAACGCATAACGCATAACGCATAACGCATAACGCATAACGCATAACGCATAACGCATAACGCATAACGCTCAATGGAAAAGTCATAACGCATAACGCTCAATGGAAAAGTCATAACGCATAACGCTCAATGAAAAAGTCATAATGCTTAATGCTTAACGCATAACGCATAACGCATAACCCATAACGCATAACGCATAACGCATAACGCATAACGCATAACGCATAACGCATAACGCATAACGCATAACGCATAACGCATAACGCATAACGCATAACGCATAACGCATAACGCATAACGCATAACGCATAACGCATAACGCATAACGCATAACGCGTAACGCATAACGCATAACGCATAACGCATAACGCATAACGCATAACGCATAACGCATAACGCATAACGCATAACGCATAACGCGTAACGCATAACGGATAACGCATAACGCATAACGCATAACGCATAACGCATAACGCATAACGCATAACGCATAACGCATAACGCATAACCCATAACGCATAACGCATAACCCATAACGAATAACGCATAACGCTCAATGGAAAAGTCATAACGCATAACGCTCAATGAAAAAGTCATAATGCTTAATGCTTAACGCATAACGCATAACGCATAACCCATAACGCATAACGCATAACGCATAACGCATAACGCATAACGCATAACGCATAACGCATAACGCATAACGCATAACGCATAACGCATAACGCATAACGCATAACGCATAACGCATAACGCATAACGCATAACGCATAACGCATAACGCATAACGCATAACGCATAACGCATAACGCATAACGCATAACGCATAACGCATAACGCATAACGCATAACGCATAACGCATAACGCATAACGCATAACGCATAACCCGTAACGCATAACGGATAACGCATAACGCATAACGCATAACGCATAACGCATAACGCATAACGCATAACGCATAACGCATAACGCATAACGCATAACGCATAACGCATAACGCATAACGCATTACGCATGACGCATGACGCATAACGCATAACGCATAACGCATAACGCATAACGCATAACGCATAACGCATAACGCATAAAGCATAACGCTTAACGAATAACGCATAACGCATAACGCATGACACATTACTCATAACGCATTACGCATAACGCATAACGCATAACGGATAACGCATAATGCATAACGCATAACGCTTAACGCATGACGCATATCGCATAACGCATAACGCATAACGCATAACGGATAACGCATAACGCATAATGCATAACGCATAACGCATAACGCATAACGCATAACGCATAACGCATAACGCATAACGCATAACCCATAACGCATAACGCATAACCCATAACGAATAACGCATAACGCTCAATGGAAAAGTCATAACGCATAACGCTCAATGAAAAAGTCATAATGCTTAACGCATAACGCATAACGCATAACGCATAACGCATAACGCATAACGCATAACGCATAACGCATAACGCATAACGCATAACGCATAACGCATAACGCATAACGCATAACGCATAACGCATAACGCACATCGCATAACGCATAACGCATAACGCATAACGCATAACGCATAACGAATAACGCATAACGCATAACGCATAACGCATAACGCATAACGCATAACGCATAACGCATAACGCATAACGCATAACGCATAACGCATAACGCATAACGCATAACGCATAACGCTCAATGGAAAAGTCATAACGCATAACGCTCAATGAAAAAGTCATAATGCTTAATGCTTAACGCATAACGCATAACGCATAACCCATAACGCATAACGCATAACGCATAACGCATAACGCATAACGCATAACGCATAACGCATAACGCATAACGCATAACGCATAACCCATAACGCATAACGCATAACGCATAACGCATAACGCATAACGCATAACGCATAACGCATAACGCATAACGCATAACGCATAACGCATAACGCATAACGCATAACGCATAACGCATAACGCATAACGCATAACGCATAACGCATAACGCATAACGCATAACGCATAACGCATAACGCATAACGCATAACGCATAACGCATAACGCATAACGCATAACGCATAACGCATAACGCATAACGCATAACGCATAACGCATAACGCATAACGCATAACGCATAACGCATAACGCATAACGCATAACGCATAACGCATAACGCATAACGCATAACGCATAACGCATAACGCATAACGCATAACGCATAACGCATAACGCATAACGCATAACGCATAACGCATAACGCATAACGCATAACGCATAACGCATAACGCATAACGCATAACGCATAACGCATAACGCATAACGCATAACGCATAACGCATAACGCATAACGCATAACGCATAACGCATAACGCATAACGCATAACGCATAACGCATAACGCATAACGCATAACGCATAACGCATAACGCATAACGCATAACGCATAACGCATAACGCATAACGCATAACGCATAACGCATAACGCATAACGCATAACGCATAACGCATAACGCATAACGCATAACGCATAACGCATAACGCATAACGCATAACGCATAACGCATAACGCATAACGCATAACGCATAACGCATAACGCATAACGCATAACGCATAACGCATAACGCATAACGCATAACGCATAACGCATAACGCATAACGCATAACGCATAACGCATAACGCATAACGCATAACGCATAACGCATAACGCATAACGCATAACGCATAACGCATAACGCATAACGCTTAACGCATAACGCATAACGCATAACGCATAACGCATAACGCATAACGCATAACGCATAACGCATAACGCATAACGCGTAACGCATAACGCGTAACGCATAACGCATAACGCATAACGCATAACGCATGACACATTACTCATAACGCATTACGCATAACGCATAACGCATGACACATTACTCATAACGCATTACGCATAACGCATAACGCATAACGGATAACGCATAATGCATAACGCATAACGCTTAACGCATGACGCATATCGCATAACGCATAACGCATAACGCATAACGGATAACGCATAACGCATAATGCATAACGCATAACGCATAACGCATAACGCATAACGCATAACCCATAACGCATAACGCATAACCCATAACGAATAACGCATAACGCTCAATGGAAAAGTCATAACGCATAACGCTCAATGAAAAAGTCATAATGCTTAACGCATAACGCATAACGCATAACGCATAACGCATAACGCATAACGCATAACGCATAACGCATAACGCATAACGCATAACGCATAACGCATAACGAATAACGCATAACGCATAACGCATAACGCACATCGCATAACGCATAACGCATAACGCATAACGCATAACGCATAACGAATAACGCATAACGCATAACGCATAACGCATAACGCATAACGCATAACGCGTAACGCATAACGCGTAACACATAACGCATAACGCATAACGCATAACGCATAACGCATATCGCATAACGCATAACGCATAACGCATAACGCATAACGCATAACGCATAACGCATAACGCATAACGAATAACGCATAACGCATGACGCATAACGGATAACCCATAACGCATAACGCATAAAGCATAGTCCATAACGCATAACGCATGACACATTACTCATAACGCATTACGCATAACGCATAACGCATAACGGATAACGCATAATGCATAACGCATAACGCTCAATGGAAAAGTCATAACGCATAACGCTCAATGAAAAAGTCATAATGCTTAACGCATAACGCATAACGCATAACGCATAACGCATAACGCATAACGCATAACGCATAACGCATAACGCATAACGCACATCGCACATCGCATAACGCATAACGCATAACGCATAACGCATAACGCATAACGAATAACGCATAACGCATAACGCATAACGCATAACGCATAACGCATAACGCGTAACGCGTAACGCATAACGCGTAACGCATAACGCATAACGCATAACGCATAACGCATAACGCATAACGCATAACGCATAACGCATAACGCATAACGCATAACGCATAACGCATAACGCATAACGCATAACGCATAACGCATAACGCATAACGCATAACGCATAACGCATAACGCATAACGCATATCGCATAACGCATAACGTGCAATGAAAAAGTCATAACGCATAACGCATATCGCATAACCCGTAAAGCACAACGCATAACACATAACGCATAACGCATAACACATAACGCATAACGCATAACGCATAACGTATAACGCTTAACGCATAACGCATAACACATAACGCATAACGCATAACGCATAACGCATAACGCATAACGCATAACGCATAACGCATAACGCATAACGCATAACGCATAACGCATAACGCATAACGCATAACGCACATCGCATAACGCATAACGCATAACGCATAACGCATAACGCATAACGAATAACGCATAACGCATAACGCATAACGCATAACGCATAACGCATAACGCGTAACGCATAACGGATAACGCATAACGCATAACGCATAACGCATAACGCATAACGCATAACGCATAACGCATAACGCATAACGCATAACGCATAACGCATAACGCATAACGCATTACGCATGACGCATGACGCATAACGCATAACGCATAACGCATAACGCATAACGCATAACGCATAACGCATAACGCATAACGCATAAAGCATAACGCTTAACGAATAACGCATAACGCATAACGCATAACGCATAACGCATAACGCATAACGCATAACGCATAACGCATAACGCATATCGCATAACGCATAACGCATAACGCATAACGCATAACGCATAACGCATAACGCATAACGAATAACGCATAACGCATGACGCATAACGGATAACCCATAACGCATAACGCATAAAGCATAGTCCATAACGCATAACGCATGACACATTACTCATAACGCATTACGCATAACGCATAACGCATAATGCATAACGCATTACGCATAACGCATAACGCTCAATGAAAAAGTCATAACGCATAACGCATATCGCATAACCCGTAAAGCACAACGCATAACACATAACGCATAACGCATAACGCATAACGCATAACGCATAACGCATAACGCATAACGCATAACGCATAACGCATAACGCATAACGCATAACGCATAACGCATAACGCATAACGCATAACGCATAACGCATAACGCATAACGCATAACGCATAACGCATAACGCATAACGCATAACGCATAACGCATAACGCATAACGCATAACGCATAACGCATAACGCATAACGCATAACGCATAACGCATAACGCATAACGCATAACGCATAACGCATAACGCATAACGCATAACGCATAACGCATAACGCATAACGCATAACGCATAACGCATAACGCATAACGCATGACGCATAACGCATAACGCATATCGCATAACGCATAACGCATAACGCATAACGCATAACGCATAACGCATAACGCATAACGCATAACGCATAACGCATAACGCATAACGCATAACGCATAACGCATAACGCATAACGCATAACGCATAACGCATAACGCATAACGCATAACGCGTAACGCGTAACGCATAACGGATAACGCATAACGCATAACGCATAACGCATAACGCATAACGCATAACGCATAACGCATAACGCATAACGCATAACGCATAACGCATAACGCATAACGCATAACGCATAACGCATAACGCATAACGCATAACGCATAACGCATAACGCATAACGCATAACGCATAACGCATAACGCATAACGCATAACGCATAACGCATAACGCATAACGCATAACGCGTAACGCGTAACGCATAACGGATAACGCATAACGCATAACGCATAACGCATAACGCATAACGCATAACGCATAACGCATAACGCATAACGCATAACGCATAACGCACATCGCATAACGCATAACGCATAACGCATAACGCATTACGCATAACGCATAACGAATAACGCATAACGCATAACGCATAACGCATAACGCATAACGCATAACGCATAACGCGTAACGCATAACGCGTAACGCATAACGCATAACGCATAACGCATAACGCATAACGCATAACGCATATCGCATAACGCATAACGCATAACGCATAACGCACATCGCATAACGCATAACGCATAACGCATAACGCATTACGCATAACGCATAACGAATAACGCATAACGCATAACGCATAACGCATAACGCATAACGCATAACGCATAACGCGTAACGCATAACGCGTAACGCATAACGCATAACGCATAACGCATAACGCATAACGCATAACGCATAACGCATATCGCATAACGCATAACGCATAACGCATAACGCATAACGCATAACGCATAACGAATAACGCATAACGCTTAACGAATAACGCATAACGCATAACGCATGACACATTACTCATAACGCATTACGCATAACGCATAACGCATAACGGATAACGCATAATGCATAACGCATAACGCTTAACGCATGACGCATATCGCATAACGCATAACGCATAACGCATAACGGATAACGCATAACGCATAACGCATAACGCATAACGCATAACGCATAACGCATAACGCATAACGCATAACGCATAACGCATAACGCATAACGCATAACCCATAACGCATAACGCATAACCCATAACGAATAACGCATAACGCTCAATGGAAAAGTCATAACGCATAACGCTCAATGAAAAAGTCATAATGCTTAATGCTTAACGCATAACGCATAACGCATAACCCATAACGCATAACGCATAACGCATAACGCATAACGCATAACGCATAACGCATAACGCATAACGCATAACGCATAACGCATAACGCATAACGCATAACGCATAACGCATAACGCATAACGCATAACGCATAACGCATAACGCATAACCCATAACGCATAACGCATAACGCATAACGCATAACGCATAACGCATAACGCATAACGCATAACGCATAACGCATAACGCATAACGCATAACGCATAACGCATAACGCATAACGCATAACGCATAACGCATAACGCATAACGCATAACGCATAACGCATAACGCATAACGCATAACGCATAACGCATAACGCATAACGCATAACGCATAACGCATAACGCATAACGCATAACGCATAACGCATAACGCATAACGCATAACGCATAACGCATAACGCATAACGCATAACGCATAACGCATAACGCATAACGCATAACGCATAACGCATAACGCATAACGCATAACGCATAACGCATAACGCATAACGCATAACGCATAACGCATAACGCATAACGCATAACGCATAACGCATAACGCATAACGCATAACGCATAACGCATAACGCATAACGCATAACGCATAACGCATAACGCATAACGCATAACGAATAACGCATAACGCATAACGCATAACGCATAACGCATAACGCATAAAGCATAACGCTTAACGAATAACGCATAACGCATAACGCATGACACATTACTCATAACGCATTACGCATAACGCATAACGCATAACGCATAACGGATAACGCATAATGCATAACGCATAACGCTTAACGCATGACGCATATCGCATAACGCATAACGAATAACGCATAACGGATAACGCATAACGCATAATGCATAACGCATAACGCATAACGCATAACGCATAACGCATAACGCATAACGCATAACGCATAACCCATAACGCATAACGCATAACCCATAACGAATAACGCATAACGCTCAATGGAAAAGTCATAACGCATAACGCTCAATGAAAAAGTCATAATGCTTAACGCATAACGCATAACGCATAACGCATAACGCATAACGCATAACGCATAACGCATAACGCATAACGCATAACGCATAACGCATAACGCATAACGCATAACGCATAACGCATAACGCATAACGCATAACGCATAACGCATAACGCATAACGCACATCGCATAACGCATAACGCATAACGCATAACGCATAACGCATAACGAATAACGCATAACGCATAACGCATAACGCATAACGCATAACGCATAACGCATAACGCATAACGCATAACGCATAACGCATAACGCATAACGCATAACGCATAACGCTCAATGGAAAAGTCATAACGCATAACGCTCAATGAAAAAGTCATAATGCTTAATGCTTAACGCATAACGCATAACGCATAACCCATAACGCATAACGCATAACGCATAACGCATAACGCATAACGCATAACGCATAACGCATAACGCATAACGCATAACGCATAACGCATAACCCATAACGCATAACGCATAACGCATAACGCATAACGCATAACGCATAACGCATAACGCATAACGCATAACGCATAACGCATAACGCATAACGCATAACGCATAACGCATAACGCATAACGCATAACGCATAACGCATAACGCATAACGCATAACGCATAACGCATAACGCATAACGCATAACGCATAACGCATAACGCATAACGCATAACGCATAACGCATAACGCATAACGCATAACGCATAACGCATAACGCATAACGCATAACGCATAACGCATAACGCATAACGCATAACGCATAACGCATAACGCATAACGCATAACGCATAACGCATAACGCATAACGCATAACGCATAACGCATAACGCATAACGCATAACGCATAACGCATAACGCATAACGCATAACGCATAACGCATAACGCATAACGCATAACGCATAACGCATAACGCATAACGCATAACGCATAACGCATAACGCATAACGCATAACGCATAACGCATAACGCATAACGCATAACGCATAACGCATAACGCATAACGCATAACGCATAACCCATAACGCATAACGCATAACCCATAACGAATAACGCATAACGCTCAATGGAAAAGTCATAACGCATAACGCTCAATGAAAAAGTCATAATGCTTAACGCATAACGCATAACGCATAACGCATAACGCATAACGCATAACGCATAACGCATAACGCATAACGCATAACGCATAACGCATAACGCATAACGCATAACGCATAACGCATAACGCATAACGCATAACGCATAACGCACATCGCATAACGCATAACGCATAACGCATAACGCATAACGCATAACGAATAACGCATAACGCATAACGCATAACGCATAACGCATAACGCATAACGCATAACGCATAACGCATAACGCATAACGCATAACGCATAACGCATAACGCATAACGCTCAATGGAAAAGTCATAACGCATAACGCTCAATGAAAAAGTCATAATGCTTAATGCTTAACGCATAACGCATAACGCATAACCCATAACGCATAACGCATAACGCATAACGCATAACGCATAACGCATAACGCATAACGCATAACGCATAACGCATAACGCATAACGCATAACGCATAACGCATAACGCATAACGCATAACGCATAACGCATAACGCATAACGCATAACGCATAACGCATAACGCGTAACGCATAACGCATAACGCATAACGCATAACGCATAACGCATAACGCATAACGCATAACGCATAACGCATAACGCATAACGCATAACGCATAACGCATAACGCATAACGCATAACGCATAACGCACATCGCATAACGCATAACGCATAACGCATAACGCATAACGCATAACGAATAACGCATAACGCATAACGCATAACGCATAACGCATAACGCATAACGCATAACGCATAACGCATAACGCATAACGCATAACGCATAACGCATAACGCATAACGCATAACGCTCAATGGAAAAGTCATAACGCATAACGCTCAATGAAAAAGTCATAATGCTTAATGCTTAACGCATAACGCATAACGCATAACCCATAACGCATAACGCATAACGCATAACGCATAACGCATAACGCATAACGCATAACGCATAACGCATAACGCATAACGCATAACGCATAACCCATAACGCATAACGCATAACGCATAACGCATAACGCATAACGCATAACGCATAACGCATAACGCATAACGCATAACGCATAACGCATAACGCATAACGCATAACGCATAACGCATAACGCATAACGCATAACGCATAACGCATAACGCATAACGCATAACGCATAACGCATAACGCATAACGCATAACGCATAACGCATAACGCATAACGCATAACGCATAACGCATAACGCATAACGCATAACGCATAACGCATAACGCATAACGCATAACGCATAACGCATAACGCATAACGCATAACGCATAACGCATAACGCATAACGCATAACGCATAACGCATAACGCATAACGCATAACGCATAACGCATAACGCATAACGCATAACGCATAACGCATAACGCATAACGCATAACGCATAACGCATAACGCATAACGCATAACGCATAACGCATAACGCATAACGCATAACGCATAACGCATAACGCATAACGCATAACGCATAACGCATAACGCATAACGCATAACCCATAACGCATAACGCATAACCCATAACGAATAACGCATAACGCTCAATGGAAAAGTCATAACGCATAACGCTCAATGAAAAAGTCATAATGCTTAACGCATAACGCATAACGCATAACGCATAACGCATAACGCATAACGCATAACGCATAACGCATAACGCATAACGCATAACGCATAACGCATAACGCATAACGCATAACGCATAACGCATAACGCACATCGCATAACGCATAACGCATAACGCATAACGCATAACGCATAACGAATAACGCATAACGCATAACGCATAACGCATAACGCATAACGCATAACGCATAACGCATAACGCATAACGCATAACGCATAACGCATAACGCATAACGCATAACGCATAACGCTCAATGGAAAAGTCATAACGCATAACGCTCAATGAAAAAGTCATAATGCTTAATGCTTAACGCATAACGCATAACGCATAACCCATAACGCATAACGCATAACGCATAACGCATAACGCATAACGCATAACGCATAACGCATAACGCATAACGCATAACGCATAACGCATAACGCATAACGCATAACGCATAACGCATAACGCATAACGCATAACGCATAACGCATAACGCATAACGCGTAACGCATAACGCATAACGCATAACGCATAACGCATAACGCATAACGCATAACGCATAACGCATAACGCATAACGCATAACGCGTAACGCATAACGGATAACGCATAACGCATAACGCATAACGCATAACGCATAACGCATAACGCATAACGCATAACGCATAACGCATAACCCATAACGCATAACGCATAACCCATAACGAATAACGCATAACGCTCAATGGAAAAGTCATAACGCATAACGCTCAATGAAAAAGTCATAATGCTTAATGCTTAACGCATAACGCATAACGCATAACCCATAACGCATAACGCATAACGCATAACGCATAACGCATAACGCATAACGCATAACGCATAACGCATAACGCATAACGCATAACGCATAACGCATAACGCATAACGCATAACGCATAACGCATAACGCATAACGCATAACGCATAACGCATAACGCATAACGCATAACGCATAACGCATAACGCATAACGCATAACGCATAACGCATAACGCATAACGCATAACCCGTAACGCATAACGGATAACGCATAACGCATAACGCATAACGCATAACGCATAACGCATAACGCATAACGCATAACGCATAACGCATAACGCATAACGCATAACGCATAACGCATTACGCATGACGCATGACGCATAACGCATAACGCATAACGCATAACGCATAACGCATAACGCATAACGCATAACGCATAACGCATAAAGCATAACGCTTAACGAATAACGCATAACGCATAACGCATGACACATTACTCATAACGCATTACGCATAACGCATAACGCATAACGCATAACGGATAACGCATAATGCATAACGCATAACGCTTAACGCATGACGCATATCGCATAACGCATAACGCATAACGCATAACGGATAACGCATAACGCATAATGCATAACGCATAACGCATAACGCATAACGCATAACGCATAACGCATAACGCATAACGCATAACCCATAACGCATAACGCATAACCCATAACGAATAACGCATAACGCTCAATGGAAAAGTCATAACGCATAACGCTCAATGAAAAAGTCATAATGCTTAACGCATAACGCATAACGCATAACGCATAACGCATAACGCATAACGCATAACGCATAACGCATAACGCATAACGCATAACGCATAACGCATAACGCATAACGCATAACGCATAACGCATAACGCATAACGCACATCGCATAACGCATAACGCATAACGCATAACGCATAACGCATAACGAATAACGCATAACGCATAACGCATAACGCATAACGCATAACGCATAACGCATAACGCATAACGCATAACGCATAACGCATAACGCATAACGCATAACGCATAACGCATAACGCATAACGCATAACGCTCAATGGAAAAGTCATAACGCATAACGCTCAATGAAAAAGTCATAATGCTTAATGCTTAACGCATAACGCATAACGCATAACCCATAACGCATAACGCATAACGCATAACGCATAACGCATAACGCATAACGCATAACGCATAACGCATAACGCATAACCCATAACGCATAACGCATAACGCATAACGCATAACGCATAACGCATAACGCATAACGCATAACGCATAACGCATAACGCATAACGCATAACGCGTAACGCATAACGCATAACGCATAACGCATAACGCATAACGCATAACGCATAACGCATAACGCATAACGCATAACGCATAACGCATAACGCATAACGCATAACGCATAACGCATAACGCATAACGCATAACGCATAACGCATAACGCATAACGCATAACGCATAACGCATAACGCATAACGCATAACGCATAACGCATAACGCATAACGCATAACGCATAACGCATAACGCATAACGCATAACGCATAACGCATAACGCATAACGCATAACGCATAACGCATAACGCATAACGCATAACGCATAACGCATAACGCATAACGCATAACGCATAACGCATAACGCATAACGCATAACGCATAACGCATAACGCATAACGCATAACGCATAACGCATAACGCATAACGCATAACGCATAACGCATAACGCATAACGCATAACGCATAACGCATAACGCATAACGCATAACGCATAACGCATAACGCATAACGCATAACGCATAACGCATAACGCATAACGCATAACGCATAACGCATAACGCATAACGCATAACGCATAACGCATAACGCATAACGCATAACGCATAACGCATAACGCATAACGCATAACGCATAACGCATAACGCATAACGCATAACGCATAACGCATAACGCATAACGCATAACGCGTAACGCATAACGCGTAACGCATAACGCATAACGCATAACGCATAACGCATGACACATTACTCATAACGCATTACGCATAACGCATAACGCATGACACATTACTCATAACGCATTACGCATAACGCATAACGCATAACGGATAACGCATAATGCATAACGCATAACGCTTAACGCATGACGCATATCGCATAACGCATAACGCATAACGCATAACGGATAACGCATAACGCATAATGCATAACGCATAACGCATAACGCATAACGCATAACGCATAACCCATAACGCATAACGCATAACCCATAACGAATAACGCATAACGCTCAATGGAAAAGTCATAACGCATAACGCTCAATGAAAAAGTCATAATGCTTAACGCATAACGCATAACGCATAACGCATAACGCATAACGCATAACGCATAACGCATAACGCATAACGCATAACGCATAACGCATAACGCATAACGAATAACGCATAACGCATAACGCATAACGCACATCGCATAACGCATAACGCATAACGCATAACGCATAACGCATAACGAATAACGCATAACGCATAACGCATAACGCATAACGCATAACGCATAACGCGTAACGCATAACGCGTAACACATAACGCATAACGCATAACGCATAACGCATAACGCATATCGCATAACGCATAACGCATAACGCATAACGCATAACGCATAACGCATAACGCATAACGCATAACGAATAACGCATAACGCATGACGCATAACGGATAACCCATAACGCATAACGCATAAAGCATAGTCCATAACGCATAACGCATGACACATTACTCATAACGCATTACGCATAACGCATAACGCATAACGGATAACGCATAATGCATAACGCATAACGCTCAATGGAAAAGTCATAACGCATAACGCTCAATGAAAAAGTCATAATGCTTAACGCATAACGCATAACGCATAACGCATAACGCATAACGCATAACGCATAACGCATAACGCATAACGCATAACGCATAACGCACATCGCACATCGCATAACGCATAACGCATAACGCATAACGCATAACGCATAACGAATAACGCATAACGCATAACGCATAACGCATAACGCATAACGCATAACGCGTAACGCGTAACGCATAACGCGTAACGCATAACGCATAACGCATAACGCATAACGCATAACGCATAACGCATAACGCATAACGCATAACGCATAACGCATAACGCATAACGCATAACGCATAACGCATAACGCATAACGCATAACGCATAACGCATAACGCATAACGCATAACGCATAACGCATAACGCATAACGCATAACGCATAACGCATAACGCATATCGCATAACGCATAACGTGCAATGAAAAAGTCATAACGCATAACGCATATCGCATAACCCGTAAAGCACAACGCATAACACATAACGCATAACGCATAACACATAACGCATAACGCATAACGCATAACGTATAACGCTTAACGCATAACGCATAACACATAACGCATAACGCATAACGCATAACGCATAACGCATAACGCATAACGCATAACGCATAACGCATAACGCATAACGCATAACGCATAACGCATAACGCACATCGCATAACGCATAACGCATAACGCATAACGCATAACGCATAACGAATAACGCATAACGCATAACGCATAACGCATAACGCATAACGCATAACGCGTAACGCATAACGGATAACGCATAACGCATAACGCATAACGCATAACGCATAACGCATAACGCATAACGCATAACGCATAACGCATAACGCATAACGCATTACGCATGACGCATGACGCATAACGCATAACGCATAACGCATAACGCATAACGCATAACGCATAACGCATAACGCATAACGCATAAAGCATAACGCTTAACGAATAACGCATAACGCATAACGCATAACGCATAACGCATAACGCATAACGCATAACGCATAACGCATAACGCATATCGCATAACGCATAACGCATAACGCATAACGCATAACGCATAACGCATAACGCATAACGAATAACGCATAACGCATGACGCATAACGGATAACCCATAACGCATAACGCATAAAGCATAGTCCATAACGCATAACGCATGACACATTACTCATAACGCATTACGCATAACGCATAACGCATAATGCATAACGCATTACGCATAACGCATAACGCTCAATGAAAAAGTCATAACGCATAACGCATATCGCATAACCCGTAAAGCACAACGCATAACACATAACGCATAACGCATAACGCATAACGCATAACGCATAACGCATAACGCATAACGCATAACGCATAACGCATAACGCATAACGCATAACGCATAACGCATAACGCATAACGCATAACGCATAACGCATAACGCATAACGCATAACGCATAACGCATAACGCATAACGCATAACGCATAACGCATAACGCATAACGCATAACGCATAACGCATAACGCATAACGCATAACGCATAACGCATAACGCATAACGCATAACGCATAACGCATAACGCATAACGCATAACGCATAACGCATAACGCATAACGCATAACGCATAACGCATAACGCATAACGCATAACGCATAACGCATAACGCATAACGCATAACGCATGACGCATAACGCATAACGCATATCGCATAACGCATAACGCATAACGCATAACGCATAACGCATAACGCATAACGCATAACGCATAACGCATAACGCATAACGCATAACGCATAACGCATAACGCATAACGCATAACGCATAACGCATAACGCATAACGCATAACGCGTAACGCGTAACGCATAACGGATAACGCATAACGCATAACGCATAACGCATAACGCATAACGCATAACGCATAACGCATAACGCATAACGCATAACGCATAACGCATAACGCATAACGCATAACGCATAACGCATAACGCATAACGCATAACGCATAACGCATAACGCATAACGCATAACGCATAACGCATAACGCATAACGCATAACGCATAACGCATAACGCATAACGCATAACGCATAACGCGTAACGCGTAACGCATAACGGATAACGCATAACGCATAACGCATAACGCATAACGCATAACGCATAACGCATAACGCATAACGCATAACGCATAACGCATAACGCATAACGCATAACGCATTACGCATGACGCATGACGCATAACGCATAACGCATAACGCGTAACGCATAACGCATAACGCATAACGCATAACGCATAAAGCATAACGCTTAACGAATAGCGCATAACGCATAACGCATGACACATTACTCATAACGCATTACGCATAACGCATAACGCATAACGGATAACGCATAATGCATAACGCATAACGCTTAACGCATGACGCATATCGCATAACGCATAACGCATAACGCATAACGGATAACGCATAACGCATAACGCATAACGCATAACGCATAACGCATAACGCATAACGCAAAACGCCTAACGCATAACGCATAACGCATAACGCATAACCCATAACGCATAACGCATAACGAATAACGCATAACGCTCAATGGAAAAGTCATAACGCATAACGCTCAATGAAAAAGTCATAATGCTTAACGCATAACGCATAACGCATAACGCATAACGCATAACGCATAACGCATAACGCATAACGCATAACGCATAACGCATAACGCATAACGCACATCGCACATCGCATAACGCATAACGCATAACGCATAACGCATAACGCATAACGAATAACGCATAACGCATAACGCATAACGCATAACGCATAACGCATAACGCGTAACGCGTAACGCATAACGCGTAACGCATAACGCATAACGCATAACGCATAACGCATAACGCATAACGCATAACGCATAACGCATAACGCATAACGCATAACGCATAACGCATAACGCATAACGCATAACGCATAACGCATAACGCATAACGCATAACGCATAACGCATAACGCATAACGCATAACGCATAACGCATAACGCATAACGCATAACGCATAACGCATAACGCATAACGCATAACGCATAACGCGTAACGCATAACGCGTAACGCATAACGCATAACGCATAACGCATAACGCATGACACATTACTCATAACGCATTACGCATAACGCATAACGCATAACGGATAACGCATAATGCATAACGCATAACGCTTAACGCATGACGCATATCGCATAACGCATAACGCATAACGCATAACGGATAACGCATAACGCATAATGCATAACGCATAACGCATAACGCATAACGCATAACGCATAACCCATAACGCATAACGCATAACCCATAACGAATAACGCATAACGCTCAATGGAAAAGTCATAACGCATAACGCTCAATGAAAAAGTCATAATGCTTAACGCATAACGCATAACGCATAACGCATAACGCATAACGCATAACGCATAACGCATAACGCATAACGCATAACGCATAACGCATAACGCATAACGCATAACGCATAACGCATAACGCACATCGCATAACGCATAACGCATAACGCATAACGCATAACGAATAACGCATAACGCATAACGCATAACGCATAACGCATAACGCATAACGCGTAACGCATAACGCGTAACACATAACGCATAACGCATAACGCATAACGCATAACGCATATCGCATAACGCATAACGCATAACGCATAACGCATAACGCATAACGCATAACGCATAACGCATAACGAATAACGCATAACGCATGACGCATAACGGATAACCCATAACGCATAACGCATAAAGCATAGTCCATAACGCATAACGCATGACACATTACTCATAACGCATTACGCATAACGCATAACGCATAATGCATAACGCATTACGCATAACGCATAACGCTCAATGAAAAAGTCATAACGCATAACGCATATCGCATAACCCGTAAAGCACAACGCATAACACATAACGCATAACGCATAACGCATAACGCATAACGCATAACGCATAACGCATAACGCATAACGCATAACGCATAACGCATAACGCATAACGCATAACGCATAACGCATAACGCATAACGCATAACGCATAACGCATAACGCATAACGCATAACGCATAACGCATAACGCATAACGCATAACGCATAACGCATAACGCATAACGCATAACGCATAACGCATAACGCATAACGCATAACGCATAACGCATAACGCATAACGCATAACGCATAACGCATAACGCATAACGCATAACGCATAACGCATAACGCATAACGCATAACGCATAACGCATAACGCATAACGCATAACGCATAACGCATAACGCATAACGCATAACGCATGACGCATAACGCATAACGCATATCGCATAACGCATAACGCATAACGCATAACGCATAACGCATAACGCATAACGCATAACGCATAACGCATAACGCATAACGCATAACGCATAACGCATAACGCATAACGCATAACGCATAACGCATAACGCATAACGCATAACGCATAACGCATAACGCATAACGCATAACGCATAACGCATAACGCATAACGCATAACGCATAACGCATAACGCATAACGCATAACGCATAACGCATAACGCATAACGCATAACGCATAACGCATAACGCATAACGCATAACGCATAACGCATAACGCATAACGCATAACGCATAACGCATAACGCATAACGCATAACGCATAACGCGTAACGCGTAACGCATAACGGATAACGCATAACGCATAACGCATAACGCATAACGCATAACGCATAACGCATAACGCATAAC
This sequence comes from Lasioglossum baleicum, assembly GCF_051020765.1. Lineage (NCBI taxonomy): Eukaryota > Metazoa > Arthropoda > Insecta > Hymenoptera > Halictidae > Lasioglossum > Lasioglossum baleicum. Next base: position 47,834 of record NW_027469329.1, read on the forward strand.
GCATATCGCATAACGCATAACGCATAACGCATAACGCATAACGCATTACGCATGACGCATGACGCATAACGCATAACGCATAACGCATAACGCATAACGCATAACGCATAACGCATAACGCATAACGCATAAAGCATAACGCTTAACGAATAACGCATAACGCATAACGCATGACACATTACTCATAACGCATTACGCATAACGCATAACGCATAACGGATAACGCATAATGCATAACGCATAACGCTTAACGCATGACGCATATCGCATAACGCATAACGCATAACGCATAACGCATAACGCATAACGCATAACGCATAACGCATAACGAATAACGCATAACGCATAACGCATAACGCGTAACGCATAACGCGTAACGCATAACGCATAACGCATAACGCATAACGCATAACGCATAACGCATAACGCATAACGCATAACGCATAACGCATAACGCATAACGCATAACGCATATCGCATAACGCATAACGTTCAATGAAAAAGTCATAACGCATAACGCATATCGCATAACCCGTAAAGCACAACGCATAACACATAACGCATAACGCATAACACATAACGCATAACGCATAACGTATAACGCTTAACGCATAACGCATAACACATAACGCATAACGCATAACGCATAACGCATAACGCATAACGCATAACGCATAACGCATAACGCATAACGCGTAACGCGTAACGCATAACGCATAACGCTTAACGCATAACGCATAACGCATAACGCATAACGCATAACGCATAACGCATAACGCATAACGCATAACGCATAACGCATAACGCATAACGCATAACGCATGACACATTACTCATAACGCATTACGCATAACGCATAACGCATAACGGATAACGCATAATGCATAACGCATAACGCTTAACGCATGACGCATATCGCATAACGCATAACGCATAACGCATAACGCATAACGGATAACGCATAACGCATAATGCATAACGCATAACGCATAACGCATAACGCATAACGCATAACCCATAACGCATAACGCATAACCCATAACGAATAACGCATAACGCTCAATGGAAAAGTCATAACGCTTAACGCTCAATGAAAAAGTCATAATGCTTAACGCATAACGCATAACGCATAACGCATAACGCATAACGCATAACGCATAACGCATAACGCATAACGCATAACGCATAACGCATAACGCATAACGCATAACGCATAACGCATAACGCACATCGCATAACGCATAACGCATAACGCATAACGCATAACTCATAACGCATAACGCATAACGCATAACGCATAACGCATAACGCATAACGCATAACGCATAACGCATAACGCATAACGCATAACGCATAACGCATAACGCATAACGCATAACGCATAACGCATAACGCATAACGCATAACGCATAACGCATAACGCATAACGCATAACGCATAACGCATAACGCATAACGCATAACGCATAACGCATAACGCATAACGCATAACGCATAACGCATAACGCATAACGCATAACGCATAACGCATAACGCATAACGCATAACGCATAACGCATAACGCATAACGCATAACGCATAACGCATAACGCATAACGCATAACGCATAACGCATAACGCATAACGCATAACGCATAACGCATAACGCATAACGCATAACGCATAACGCATAACGCATAACGCATAACGCATAACGCATAACGCATAACGCATAACGCATAACGCATAACGCATAACGCATAACGCATAACGCATAACGCATAACGCATAACACATAACGCATAACGCATAACGCATAACGCATAACGCATAACGCATAACGCATATCGCATAACGCATAACGTTCAATGAAAAAGTCATAAAGCATAACGCATATCGCATAACCCGTAAAGCACAACGCATAACACATAACGCATAACGCATAACACATAACGCATAACGCATAACGTATAACGCTTAACGCATAACGCATAACACATAACGCATAACGCATAACGCATAACGCATAACGCATAACGCATAACGCATAACGCATAACGCGTAACGCGTAACGCATAACGCATAACGCATAACGCATAACGCATAACGCATAACGCATAACGCATAACGCATAACGCATAACGCATGACACATTACTCATAACGCATTACGCATAACGCATAACGCATAACGGATAACGCATAATGCATAACGCATAACGCTTAACGCATAACGGATAACGCATAACGCATAATGCATAACGCATAACGCATAACGCATAACGCATAACGCATAACGGATAACGCATAACGCATAATGCATAACGCATAACGCATAACGCATAACGCATAACGCATAACCCATAACGCATAATGCATAACCCATAACGAATAACGCATAACGCTCAATGGAAAAGTCATAACGCATAACGCTCAATGAAAAAGTCATAATGCTTAACGCATAACGCATAACGCATAACGCATAACGCATAACGCATAACGCATAACGCATAACGCATAACGCATAACGCATAACGCATAACGCATAACGCACATCGCATAACGCATAACGCATAACGCATAACGCATAACGCATAACGCATAACGCATAACGCATAACGAATAACGCATAACGCATAACGCATAACGCATAACGCATAACGCATAACGCGTAACGCATAACGCGTAACGCATAACGCATAACGCATAACGCATAACGCATAACGCATAACGCATAACGCATAACGCATAACGCATAACGCATAACGCATAACGAATAACGCATAACGCATAACGCATAACGCATAACGCGTAACGCATAACGCGTAACGCATAACGCATAACGCATAACGCATAACGCATAACGCATAACGCATAACGCATAACGCATAACGCATAACGCATAACGCATAACGCATATCGCATAACGCATAACGTTCAATGAAAAAGTCATAACGCATAACGCATATCGCATAACCCGTAAAGCACAACGCATAACACATAACGCATAACGCATAACACATAACGCATAACGCATAACGTATAACGCTTAACGCATAACGCATAACACATAACGCATAACGCATAACGCATAACGCATAACGCATAACGCATGACGCATAACGGATAACCCATAACGCATAACGCATAAAGCATAGTCCATAACGCATAACGCATGACACATTACTCATAACGCATTACGCATAACGCATAACGCATAATGCATAACGCATTACGCATAACGCATAACGCTCAATGAAAAAGTCATAACGCATAAGGCATATCGCATAACCCGTAAAGCACAACGCATAACACATAACGCATAACGCATAACGCATAACGCATAACGCATAACGCATAACGCATAACGCATAACGCATAACGCATAACGCATAACGCATAACGCATAACGCATAACGCATAACGCATAACGCATAACGCATAACGCATAACGCATAACGCATAACGCATAACGCATAACGCATAACGCATAACGCATAACGCATAACGCATAACGCATAACGCATAACGCATAACGCATAACGCATAACGCATAACGCATAACGCATAACGCATAACGCATAACGCATAACGCATAACGCATAACGCATAACGCATAACGCATAACGCATAACGCATAACGCATAACGCATAACGCATAACGCATAACGCATAACGCATAACGCATAACGCATAACGCATAACGCATAACGCATAACGCATAACGCATAACGCATAACGCATAACGCATAACGCATAACGCATAACGCATAACGCATAACGCATAACGCATAACGCATAACGCATAACGCGTAACGCATAACGCATAACGCATAACGCATAACGCATAACGCGTAACGCGTAACGCATAACGGATAACGCATAACGCATAACGCATAACGCATAACGCATAACGCATAACGCATAACGCATAACGCATAACGCATAACGCATAACGCATAACGCATTACGCATGACGCATGACGCATAACGCATAACGCATAACGCATAACGCATAACGCATAACGCATAACGCATAACGCATAACGCATAAAGCATAACGCTTAACGAATAACGCATAACGCATAACGCATGACACATTACTCATAACGCATTACGCATAACGCATAACGCATAACGGATAACGGATAACGCATAATGCATAACGCATAACGCTTAACGCATGACGCATATCGCATAACGCATAACGCATAACGCATAACGCATAACGCATAACGCATAACGCATAACGCATAACGCATAACGCATAACGCCTAACGCATAACGCATAACGCATAACGCATAACCCATAACGCATAACGCATAACCCATAACGAATAACGCATAACGCTCAATGGAAAAGTCATAACGCATAACGCTCAATGAAAAAGTCATAATGCTTAACGCATAACGCATAACGCATAACGCATAACGCATAACGCATAACGCATAACGCATAACGCATAACGCATAACGCATAACGCATAACGCACATCGCACATCGCATAACGCATAACGCATAACGCATAACGCATAACGCATAACGAATAACGCATAACGCATAACGCATAACGCATAACGCATAACGCATAACGCGTAACGCGTAACGCATAACGCGTAACGCATAACGCATAACGCATAACGCATAACGCATAACGCATAACGCATAACGCATAACGCATAACGCATAACGCATAACGCATAACGCATAACGCATAACGCATAACGCATAACGCATAACGCATAACGCATAACGCATAACGCATAACGCATAACGCATAACGCATAACGCATAACGCATAACGCATAACGCGTAACGCATAACGCGTAACGCATAACGCATAACGCATAACGCATAACGCATGACACATTACTCATAACGCATTACGCATAACGCATAACGCATAACGGATAACGCATAATGCATAACGCATAACGCTTAACGCATGACGCATATCGCATAACGCATAACGCATAACGCATAACGGATAACGCATAACGCATAATGCATAACGCATAACGCATAACGCATAACGCATAACGCATAACCCATAACGCATAACGCATAACCCATAACGAATAACGCATAACGCTCAATGGAAAAGTCATAACGCATAACGCTCAATGAAAAAGTCATAATGCTTAACGCATAACGCATAACGCATAACGCATAACGCATAACGCATAACGCATAACGCATAACGCATAACGCATAACGCATAACGCATAACGCATAACGCATAACGCATAACGCATAACGCATAACGCACATCGCATAACGCATAACGCATAACGCATAACGCATAACGCATAACGAATAACGCATAACGCATAACGCATAACGCATAACGCATAACGCATAACGCGTAACGCATAACGCGTAACACATAACGCATAACGCATAACGCATAACGCATAACGCATATCGCATAACGCATAACGCATAACGCATAACGCATAACGCATAACGCATAACGCATAACGCATAACGAATAACGCATAACGCATGACGCATAACGGATAACCCATAACGCATAACGCATAAAGCATAGTCCATAACGCATAACGCATGACACATTACTCATAACGCATTACGCATAACGCATAACGCATAATGCATAACGCATTACGCATAACGCATAACGCTCAATGAAAAAGTCATAACGCATAACGCATATCGCATAACCCGTAAAGCACAACGCATAACACATAACGCATAACGCATAACGCATAACGCATAACGCATAACGCATAACGCATAACGCATAACGCATAACGCATAACGCATAACGCATAACGCATAACGCATAACGCATAACGCATAACGCATAACGCATAACGCATAACGCATAACGCATAACGCATAACGCATAACGCATAACGCATAACGCATAACGCATAACGCATAACGCATAACGCATAACGCATAACGCATAACGCATAACGCATAACGCATAACGCATAACGCATAACGCATAACGCATAACGCATAACGCATAACGCATAACGCATAACGCATAACGCATAACGCATGACGCATAACGGATAACCCATAACGCATAACGCATAAAGCATAGTCCATAACGCATAACGCATGACACATTACTCATAACGCATTACGCATAACGCATAACGCATAACGCATAACGCATAACGCATAACGCATAACGCATAACGCATAACGCATAACGCATAACGCATAACGCATAACGCATAACGCATAACGCATAACGCATAACGCATAACGCATAACGCATAACGCATAACGCATAACGCATAACGCATAACGCATAACGCATAACGCATAACGCATAACGCATAACGCATAACGCATAACGCATAACGCATAACGCATAACGCATAACGCATAACGCATAACGCATAACGCATAACGCATAACGCATAACGCATAACGCGTAACGCATAACGCATAACGCATAACGCATAACGCATAACGCGTAACGCGTAACGCATAACGGATAACGCATAACGCATAACGCATAACGCATAACGCATAACGCATAACGCATAACGCATAACGCATAACGCATAACGCATAACGCATAACGCATAACGCATTACGCATGACGCATGACGCATAACGCATAACGCATAACGCATAACGCATAACGCATAACGCATAACGCATAACGCATAACGCATAACGCATAAAGCATAACGCTTAACGAATAACGCATAACGCATAACGCATGACACATTACTCATAACGCATTACGCATAACGCATAACGCATAACGGATAACGCATAATGCATAACGCATAACGCTTAACGCATGACGCATATCGCATAACGCATAACGCATAACGCATAACGCATAACGCATAACGCATAACGCATAACGCATAACGCATAACGCCTAACGCATAACGCATAACGCATAACGCATAACCCATAACGCATAACGCATAACCCATAACGAATAACGCATAACGCTCAATGGAAAAGTCATAACGCATAACGCTCAATGAAAAAGTCATAATGCTTAACGCATAACGCATAACGCATAACGCATAACGCATAACGCATAACGCATAACGCATAACGCATAACGCATAACGCATAACGCACATCGCACATCGCATAACGCATAACGCATAACGCATAACGCATAACGCATAACGAATAACGCATAACGCATAACGCATAACGCATAACGCATAACGCATAACGCGTAACGCGTAACGCATAACGCGTAACGCATAACGCATAACGCATAACGCATAACGCATAACGCATAACGCATAACGCATAACGCATAACGCATAACGCATAACGCATAACGCATAACGCATAACGCATAACGCATAACGCATAACGCATAACGCATAACGCATAACGCATAACGCATAACGCATAACGCATAACGCATAACGCATAACGCATAACGCATAACGCATAACGCATAACGCGTAACGCATAACGCGTAACGCATAACGCATAACGCATAACGCATAACGCATGACACATTACTCATAACGCATTACGCATAACGCATAACGCATAACGGATAACGCATAATGCATAACGCATAACGCTTAACGCATGACGCATATCGCATAACGCATAACGCATAACGCATAACGGATAACGCATAACGCATAATGCATAACGCATAACGCATAACGCATAACGCATAACGCATAACCCATAACGCATAACGCATAACCCATAACGAATAACGCATAACGCTCAATGGAAAAGTCATAACGCATAACGCTCAATGAAAAAGTCATAATGCTTAACGCATAACGCATAACGCATAACGCATAACGCATAACGCATAACGCATAACGCATAACGCATAACTCATAACGCATAACGCATAACGCATAACGCATAACGCATAACGCATAACGCACATCGCATAACGCATAACGCATAACGCATAACGCATAACGCATAACGAATAACGCATAACGCATAACGCATAACGCATAACGCATAACGCATAACGCGTAACGCATAACGCGTAACACATAACGCATAACGCATAACGCATAACGCATAACGCATATCGCATAACGCATAACGCATAACGCATAACGCATAACGCATAACGCATAACGCATAACGCATAACGAATAACGCATAACGCATGACGCATAACGGATAACCCATAACGCATAACGCATAAAGCATAGTCCATAACGCATAACGCATGACACATTACTCATAACGCATTACGCATAACGCATAACGCATAATGCATAACGCATTACGCATAACGCATAACGCTCAATGAAAAAGTCATAACGCATAACGCATATCGCATAACCCGTAAAGCACAACGCATAACACATAACGCATAACGCATAACGCATAACGCATAACGCATAACGCATAACGCATAACGCATAACGCATAACGCATAACGCATAACGCATAACGCATAACGCATAACGCATAACGCATAACGCATAACGCATAACGCATAACGCATAACGCATAACGCATAACGCATAACGCATAACGCATAACGCATAACGCATAACGCATAACGCATAACGCATAACGCATAACGCATAACGCATAACGCATAACGCATAACGCATAACGCATAACGCATAACGCATAACGCATAACGCATAACGCATAACGCATAACGCATAACGCATAACGCATAACGCATAACGCATAACGCATAACGCATAACGCATAACGCATAACGCATAACGCATAACGCATAACGCATAACGCATGACGCATAACGGATAACCCATAACGCATAACGCATAAAGCATAGTCCATAACGCATAACGCATGACACATTACTCATAACGCATTACGCATAACGCATAACGCATAATGCATAACGCATAACGCATAACGCATAACGCATAACGCATAACGCATAACGCATAAAGCATAACGCTTAACGAATAACGCATAACGCATAACGCATGACACATTACTCATAACGCATTACGCATAACGCATAACGCATAACGGATAACGCATAACGCGTAACGCATAACGCGTAACGCATAACGCATAACGCATAACGCATAACGCATAACGCATAACGCATAACGCATAACGCATAACGCATAACGCATAACGCATAACGCATAACGCATAACGCATAACGCATAACGCATAACGCATAACGCATAACGCATAACGCATAACGCATAACGCATAACGCATAACGCATAACGCATAACGCATAACGCATAACGCATAACGCATAACGCATAACGCATAACGCATAACGCATAACGCATAACGCATAACGCATAACGCATAACGCATAACGCATAACGCATAACGCATAACGCATAACGCATAACGCATAACGCATAACGCATAACGCATAACGCATAACGCATAACGCATAACGCATAACGCATAACGCATAACGCATAACGCATAACGCATAACGCATAACGCATAACGCATAACGCATAACGCATAACGCATAACGCATAACGCATAACGCATAACGCATAACGCATAACGCATAACGCATAACGCATAACGCATAACGCATAACGCAAAACGCATAACGCATAACGCATAACGCATAACGCATAACGCATAACGCATAACGCATAACGCATAACACATAACGCATAACGCATAACGCATAACGCATAACGCATAACGCATAACGCATAACGCATAACGCATATCGCATAACGCATAACGTTCAATGAAAAAGTCATAAAGCATAACGCATATCGCATAACCCGTAAAGCACAACGCATAACACATAACGCATAACGCATAACACATAACGCATAACGCATAACGTATAACGCTTAACGCATAACGCATAACACATAACGCATAACGCATAACGCATAACGCATAACGCATAACGCATAACGCATAACGCATAACGCGTAACGCGTAACGCATAACGCATAACGCATAACGCATAACGCATAACGCATAACGCATAACGCATAACGCATAACGCATAACGCATAACGCATGACACATTACTCATAACGCATTACGCATAACGCATAACGCATAACGGATAACGCATAATGCATAACGCATAACGCTTAACGCATAACGGATAACGCATAACGCATAATGCATAACGCATAACGCATAACGCATAACGCATAACGCATAACGCATAACGGATAACGCATAACGCATAATGCATAACGCATATCGCATAACGCATAACGCATAACGCATAACCCATAACGCATAACGCATAACCCATAACGAATAACGCATAACGCTCAATGGAAAAGTCATAACGCATAACGCTCAATGAAAAAGTCATAATGCTTAACGCATAACGCATAACGCATAACGCATAACGCATAACGCATAACGCATAACGCATAACGCATAACGCATAACGCATAACGCATAACGCATAACGCATAACGCATAACGCATAACGCATAACGCATAACGCATAACGCATAACGCATAACGCATAACGCATAACGCATAACGCATAACGCATAACGCATAACGCATAACGCATAACGCATAACGCATAACGCATAACGCATAACGCATAACGCATAACGCATAACGCATAACGCATAACGCATAACGCATAACGCATAACGCATAACGCATAACGCATAACGCATAACGCATAACGCATAACGCATAACGCATAACGCATAACGCATAACGCATAACGCATAACGCATAACGCATAACGCATAACGCATAACGCATAACGCATAACGCATAACGCATAACGCATAACGCATAACGCATAACGCATAACGCATAACGCATAACGCATATCGCATAACGCATAACGTTCAATGAAAAAGTCATAAAGCATAACGCATATCGCATAACCCGTAAAGCACAACGCATAACACATAACGCATAACGCATAACACATAACGCATAACGCATAACGTATAACGCTTAACGCATAACGCATAACACATAACGCATAACGCATAACGCATAACGCATAACGCATAACGCATAACGCATAACGCATAACGCGTAACGCGTAACGCATAACGCATAACGCATAACGCATAACGCATAACGCATAACGCATAACGCATAACGCATAACGCATAACGCATGACACATTACTCATAACGCATTACGCATAACGCATAACGCATAACGGATAACGCATAATGCATAACGCATAACGCTTAACGCATAACGGATAACGCATAACGCATAATGCATAACGCATAACGCATAACGCATAACGCATAACGCATAACGCATAACGGATAACGCATAACGCATAATGCATAACGCATAACGCATAACGCATAACGCATAACGCATAACCCATAACGCATAACGCATAACCCATAACGAATAACGCATAACGCTCAATGGAAAAGTCATAACGCATAACGCTCAATGAAAAAGTCATAATGCTTAACGCATAACGCATAACGCATAACGCATAACGCATAACGCATAACGCATAACGCATAACGCATAACGCATAACGCATAACGCATAACGCATAACGCACATCGCATAACGCATAACGCATAACGCATAACGCATAACGCATAACGCATAACGCATAACGCATAACGAATAACGCATAACGCATAACGCATAACGCATAACGCATAACGCATAACGCATAACGCGTAACGCATAACGCGTAACGCATAACGCATAACGCATAACGCATAACGCATAACGCATATCGCATAACGCATAACGCATAACGCATAACGCATAACGCATAACGCATAACGCATAACGAATAACGCATAACGCATAACGCATAACGCATAACGCGTAACGCATAACGCGTAACGCATAACGCATAACGCATAACGCATAACGCATAACGCATAACGCATAACGCATAACGCATAACGCATAACGCATAACGCATAACGCATAACGCATATCGCATAACGCATAACGTTCAATGAAAAAGTCATAACGCATAACGCATATCGCATAACCCGTAAAGCACAACGCATAACACATAACGCATAACGCATAACACATAACGCATAACGCATAACGTATAACGCTTAACGCATAACGCATAACACATAACGCATAACGCATAACGCATAACGCATAACGCATAACGCATAACGCGTAACGCGTAACGCATAACGCATAACGCATAACGCATAACGCATAACGCATAACGCATAACGCATAACGCATAACGCATAACGCATAACGCATAACGCATAACGCATAACGCATACCGCATAACGCATAACGCATAACGCATAACGCATAACGCATAACGCATAACGCATAACGCATAACGCATAACGCATAACGCATAACGCATAACGCATAACGCATAACGCATAACGCATAACGCATAACGCATAACGCATAACGCATAACGCGTAACGCATAACGCGTAACGCATAACGCATAACGCATAACGCATAACGCATGACACATTACTCATAACGCATTACGCATAACGCATAACGCATAACGGATAACGCATAATGCATAACGCATAACGCTTAACGCATGACGCATATCGCATAACGCATAACGCATAACGCATAACGGATAACGCATAACGCATAATGCATAACGCATAACGCATAACGCATAACGCATAACGCATAACCCATAACGCATAACGCATAACCCATAACGAATAACGCATAACGCTCAATGGAAAAGTCATAACGCATAACGCTCAATGGAAAAGTCATAACGCATAACGCTCAATGAAAAAGTCATAATGCTTAACGCATAACGCATAACGCATAACGCATAACGCATAACGCATAACGCATAACGCATAACGCATAACGCATAACGCATAACGCATAACGCATAACGCATAACGCATAACGAATAACGCATAACGCATAACGCATAACGCACATCGCATAACGCATAACGCATAACGCATAACGCATAACGCATAACGAATAACGCATAACGCATAACGCATAACGCATAACGCATAACGCGTAACGCATAACGCGTAACACGTAACGTATAACGCATAACGCATAACGCATAACGCATATCGCATAACGCATAACGCATAACGCATAACGCATAACGCATAACGCATAACGCATAACGAATAACGCATAACGCATGACGCATAACGGATAACCCATAACGCATAACGCATAAAGCATAGTCCATAACGCATAACGCATGACACATTACTCATAACGCATTACGCATAACGCATAACGCATAATGCATAACGCATTACGCATAACGCATAACGCTCAATGAAAAAGTCATAACGCATAACGCATATCGCATAACCCGTAAAGCACAACGCATAACACATAACGCATAACGCATAACGCATAACGCATAACGCATAACGCATAACGCATAACGCATAACGCATAACGCATAACGCATAACGCATAACGCATAACGCATAACGCATAACGCATAACGCATAACGCATAACGCATAACGCATAACGCATAACGCATAACGCATAACGCATAACGCATAACGCATAACGCATAACGCATAACGCATAACGCATAACGCATAACGCATAACGCATAACGCATAACGCATAACGCATAACGCATAACGCATAACGCATAACGCATAACGCATAACGCATAACGCATAACGCATAACGCATAACGCATAACGCATAACGCATAACGCATAACGCATAACGCATAACGCATAACGCATAACGCATAACGCATAACGCATAACGCATAACGCATAACGCATAACGCATAACGCATAACGCATAACGCATAACGCATAACGCATAACGCATAACGCATAACGCATAACGCATAACGCATAACGCATAACGCATAACGCATAACGCATAACGCATAACGCATAACGCATAACGCATAACGCATAACGCATAACGCATAACGCATAACGCATAACGCGTAACGCGTAACGCGTAACGCATAACGGATAACGCATAACGCATAACGCATAACGCATAACGCATAACGCATAACGCATAACGCATAACGCATAACGCATAACGCATAACGCATAACGCATAACGCATTACGCATGACGCATGACGCATAACGCATAACGCATAACGCATAACGCATAACGCATAACGCATAACGCATAACGCATAACGCATAAAGCATAACGCTTAACGAATAACGCATAACGCATAACGCATGACACATTACTCATAACGCATTACGCATAACGCATAACGCATAACGGATAACGCATAATGCATAACGCATAACGCTTAACGCATGACGCATATCGCATAACGCATAACGCATAACGCATAACGCATAACGCATAACGCATAACGCATAACGCATAACGCATAACGCCTAACGCATAACGCATAACGCATAACGCATAACCCATAACGCATAACGCATAACCCATAACGAATAACGCATAACGCTCAATGGAAAAGTCATAACGCATAACGCTCAATGAAAAAGTCATAATGCTTAACGCATAACGCATAACGCATAACGCATAACGCATAACGCATAACGCATAACGCATAACGCATAACGCATAACGCATAACGCATAACGCACATCGCACATCGCATAACGCATAACGCATAACGCATAACGCATAACGCATAACGAATAACGCATAACGCATAACGCATAACGCATAACGCATAACGCATAACGCGTAACGCGTAACGCATAACGCGTAACGCATAACGCATAACGCATAACGCATAACGCATAACGCATAACGCATAACGCATAACGCATAACGCATAACGCATAACGCATAACGCATAACGCATAACGCATAACGCATAACGCATAACGCATAACGCATAACGCATAACGCATAACGCATAACGCATAACGCATAACGCATAACGCATAACGCATAACGCATAACGCATAACGCATAACGCGTAACGCATAACGCGTAACGCATAACGCATAACGCATAACGCATAACGCATGACACATTACTCATAACGCATTACGCATAACGCATAACGCATAACGGATAACGCATAATGCATAACGCATAACGCTTAACGCATGACGCATATCGCATAACGCATAACGCATAACGCATAACGGATAACGCATAACGCATAATGCATAACTCATAACGCATAACGCATAACGCATAACGCATAACCCATAACGCATAACGCATAACCCATAACGAATAACGCATAACGCTCAATGGAAAAGTCATAACGCATAACGCTCAATGAAAAAGTCATAATGCTTAACGCATAACGCATAACGCATAACGCATAACGCATAACGCATAACGCATAACGCATAACGCATAACGCATAACGCATAACGCATAACGCATAACGCATAACGCATAACGCATAACGCATAACGCATAACGCATAACGCACATCGCATAACGCATAACGCATAACGCATAACGCATAACGCATAACGAATAACGCATAACGCATAACGCATAACGCATAACGCATAACGCATAACGCGTAACGCATAACGCGTAACACATAACGCATAACGCATAACGCATAACGCATAACGCATATCGCATAACGCATAACGCATAACGCATAACGCATAACGCACAACGCATAACGCATAACGCATAACGAATAACGCATAACGCATGACGCATAACGGATAACCCATAACGCATAACGCATAAAGCATAGTCCATAACGCATAACGCATGACACATTACTCATAACGCATTACGCATAACGCATAACGCATAATGCATAACGCATTACGCATAACGCATAACGCTCAATGAAAAAGTCATAACGCATAACGCATATCGCATAACCCGTAAAGCACAACGCATAACACATAACGCATAACGCATAACGCATAACGCATAACGCATAACGCATAACGCATAACGCATAACGCATAACGCATAACGCATAACGCATAACGCATAACGCATAACGCATAACGCATAACGCATAACGCATAACGCATAACGCATAACGCATAACGCATAACGCATAACGCATAACGCATAACGCATAACGCATAACGCATAACGCATAACGCATAACGCATAACGCATAACGCATAACGCATAACGCATAACGCATAACGCATAACGCATAACGCATAACGCATAACGCATAACGCATAACGCATAACGCATAACGCATAACGCATAACGCATAACGCATAACGCATAACGCATGACGCATAACGGATAACCCATAACGCATAACGCATAAAGCATAGTCCATAACGCATAACGCATGACACATTACTCATAACGCATTACGCATAACGCATAACGCATAATGCATAACGCATTACGCATAACGCATAACGCTCAATGAAAAAGTCATAACGCATAACGCATATCGCATAACCCGTAAAGCACAACGCATAACACATAACGCATAACGCATAACGCATAACGCATAACGCATAACGCATAACGCATAACGCATTACGCATGACGCATGACGCATAACGCATAACGCATAACGCATAACGCATAACGCATAACGCATAACGCATAACGCATAACGCATAACGCATAACGCATAAAGCATAACGCTTAACGAATAACGCATAACGCATAACGCATGACACATTACTCATAACGCATTACGCATAACGCATAACGCATAACGGATAACGCATAATGCATAACGCATAACGCTTAACGCATGACGCATATCGCATAACGCATAACGCATAACGCATAACGCATAACGCATAACGCATAACGCATAACGAATAACGCATAACGCATAACGCATAACGCGTAACGCATAACGCATAACGCATAACGCATAACGCATAACGCATAACGCATAACGCATAACGCATAACGCATAACGCATAACGCATAACGCATAACGCATATCGCATAACGCATAACGTTCAATGAAAAAGTCATAACGCATAACGCATATCGCATAACCCGTAAAGCACAACGCATAACACATAACGCATAACGCATAACACATAACGCATAACGCATAACGTATAACGCTTAACGCATAACGCATAACACATAACGCATAACGCATAACGCATAACGCATAACGCATAACGCATAACGCATAACGCATAACGCGTAACGCGTAACGCATAACGCATAACGCTTAACGCATAACGCATAACGCATAACGCATAACGCATAACGCATAACGCATAACGCATAACGCATAACGCATAACGCATAACGCATAACGCATAACGCATAACGCATAACGCATAACGCATAACGCATGACACATTACTCATAACGCATTACGCATAACGCATAACGCATAACGGATAACGCATAATGCATAACGCATAACGCTTAACGCATGACGCATATCGCATAACGCATAACGCATAACGCATAACGCATAACGGATAACGCATAACGCATAATGCATAACGCATAACGCATAACGCATAACGCATAACGCATAACCCATAACGCATAACGCATAACCCATAACGAATAACGCATAACGCTCAATGGAAAAGTCATAACGCTTAACGCTCAATGAAAAAGTCATAATGCTTAACGCATAACGCATAACGCATAACGCATAACGCATAACGCATAACGCATAACGCATAACGCATAACGCATAACGCATAACGCATAACGCATAACGCATAACGCATAACGCATAACGCACATCGCATAACGCATAACGCATAACGCATAACTCATAACGCATAACGCATAACGCATAACGCATAACGCATAACGCATAACGCATAACGCATAACGCATAACGCATAACGCATAACGCATAACGCATAACGCATAACGCATAACGCATAACGCATAACGCATAACGCATAACGCATAACGCATAACGCATAACGCATAACGCATAACGCATAACGCATAACGCATAACGCATAACGCATAACGCATAACGCATAACGCATAACGCATAACGCATAACGCATAACGCATAACGCATAACGCATAACGCATAACGCATAACGCATAACGCATAACGCATAACGCATAACGCATAACGCATAACGCATAACGCATAACGCATAACGCATAACGCATAACGCATAACGCATAACGCATAACGCATAACGCATAACGCATAACGCATAACGCATAACGCATAACGCATAACGCATAACGCATAACGCATAACGCATAACGCATAACGCATAACGCATAACGCATAACGCATAACGCATAACGCATAACGCATAACGCATAACGCATAACGCATAACGCATAACGCATAACGCATAACGCATAACACATAACGCATAACGCATAACGCATAACGCATAACGCATAACGCATAACGCATAACGCATAACGCATATCGCATAACGCATAACGTTCAATGAAAAAGTCATAAAGCATAACGCATATCGCATAACCCGTAAAGCACAACGCATAACACATAACGCATAACGCATAACACATAACGCATAACGCATAACGTATAACGCTTAACGCATAACGCATAACACATAACGCATAACGCATAACGCATAACGCATAACGCATAACGCATAACGCATAACGCATAACGCGTAACGCGTAACGCATAACGCATAACGCATAACGCATAACGCATAACGCATAACGCATAACGCATAACGCATAACGCATAACGCATGACACATTACTCATAACGCATTACGCATAACGCATAACGCATAACGGATAACGCATAATGCATAACGTATAACGCTTAACGCATAACGGATAACGCATAACGCATAATGCATAACGCATAACGCATAACGCATAACGCATAACGCATAACGCATAACGGATAACGCATAACGCATAATGCATAACGCATAACGCATAACGCATAACGCATAACGCATAACCCATAACGCATAACGCATAACCCATAACGAATAACGCATAACGCTCAATGGAAAAGTCATAACGCATAACGCTCAATGAAAAAGTCATAATGCTTAACGCATAACGCATAACGCATAACGCATAACGCATAACGCATAACGCATAACGCATAACGCATAACGCATAACGCATAACGCATAACGCATAACGCATAACGCATAACGCATAACGCATAACGCATAACGCATAACGCACATCGCATAACGCATAACGCATAACGCATAACGCATAACGCATAACGCATAACGCATAACGCATAACGCATAACGAATAACGCATAACGCATAACGCATAACGCATAACGCATAACGCATAACGCGTAACGCATAACGCGTAACGCATAACGCATAACGCATAACGCATAACGCATAACGCATATCGCATAACGCATAACGCATAACGCATAACGCATAACGCATAACGCATAACGCATAACGAATAACGCATAACGCATAACGCATAACGCATAACGCGTAACGCATAACGCGTAACGCATAACGCGTAACGCATAACGCATAACGCATAACGCATAACGCATAACGCATAACGCATATCGCATAACCCGTAAAGCACAACGCATAACACATAACGCATAACGCATAACACATAACGCATAACGCATAACGTATAACGCTTAACGCATAACGCATAACACATAACGCATAACGCATAACGCATAACGCATAACGCATAACGCATAACGCATAACGCGTAACGCGTAACGCATAACGCATAACGCTTAACGCATAACGCATAACGCATAACGCATAACGCATAACGCATAACGCATAACGCATAACGCATAACGCATAACGCATAACGCATAACGCATAACGCATAACGCATGACACATTACTCATAACGCATTACGCATAACGCATAACGCATAACGGATAACGCATAATGCATAACGCATAACGCTTAACGCATGACGCATATCGCATAACGCATAACGCATAACGCATAACGCATAACGGATAACGCATAACGCATAATGCATAACGCATAACGCATAACGCATAACGCATAACGCATAACGCATAACGCATAACGCTTAACGCATAACGCATAACGCATAACGCATAACGCATAACGCATAACGCATAACGCATAACGCATAACGCATAACGCATAACGCATAACGCATAACGCATAACGCATGACACATTACTCATAACGCATTACGCATAACGCATAACGCATAACGGATAACGCATAATGCATAACGCATAACGCTTAACGCATGACGCATATCGCATAACGCATAACGCATAACGCATAACGCATAACGGATAACGCATAACGCATAATGCATAACGCATAACGCATAACGCATAACGCATAACGCATAACCCATAACGCATAACGCATAACCCATAACGAATAACGCATAACGCTCAATGGAAAAGTCATAACGCTTAACGCTCAATGAAAAAGTCATAATGCTTAACGCATAACGCATAACGCATAACGCATAACGCATAACGCATAACGCATAACGCATAACGCATAACGCATAACGCATAACGCATAACGCATAACGCATAACGCATAACGCACATCGCATAACGCATAACGCATAACGCATAACGCATAACTCATAACGCATAACGCATAACGCATAACGCATAACGCATAACGCATAACGCATAACGCATAACGCATAACGCATAACGCATAACGCATAACGCATAACGCATAACGCATAACGCATAACGCATAACGCATAACGCATAACGCATGACGCATAACGCATAACGCATAACGCATAACGCATAACGCATAACGCATAACGCATAACGCATAACGCATAACGCATAACGCATAACGCATAACGCATAACGCATAACGCATAACGCATAACGCATAACGCATAACGCATAACGCATAACGCATAACGCATAACGCATAACGCATAACGCATAACGCATAACGCATAACGCATAACGCATAACGCATAACGCATAACGCATAACGCATAACGCATAACGCATAACGCATAACGCATAACGCATAACGCATAACGCATAACGCATAACGCATAACGCATAACGCATAACGCATAACGCATAACGCATAACGCATAACGCATAACGCATAACGCATAACGCATAACGCATAACGCATAACGCATAACGCATAACGCATAACGCATAACGCATAACACATAACGCATAACGCATAACGCATAACGCATAACGCATAACGCATAACGCATAACGCATAACGCATATCGCATAACGCATAACGTTCAATGAAAAAGTCATAAAGCATAACGCATATCGCATAACCCGTAAAGCACAACGCATAACACATAACGCATAACGCATAACACATAACGCATAACGCATAACGTATAACGCTTAACGCATAACGGATAACACATAACGCATTACGCATAACGCATAACGCATAACGCATAACGCATAACGCATAACGCATAACGCATAACGCATGACACATTACTCATAACGCATTACGCATAACGCATAACGCATAACGGATAACGCATAATGCATAACGCATAACGCTTAACGCATAACGGATAACGCATAACGCATAATGCATAACGCATAACGCATAACGCATAACGCATAACGCATAACGCATAACGGATAACGCATAACGCATAATGCATAACGCATAACGCATAACGCATAACGCATAACGCATAACCCATAACGCATAACGCATAACCCATAACGAATAACGCATAACGCTCAATGGAAAAGTCATAACGCATAACGCTCAATGAAAAAGTCATAATGCTTAACGCATAACGCATAACGCATAACGCATAACGCATAACGCATAACGCATAACGCATAACGCATAACGCATAACGCATAACGCATAACGCATAACGCATAACGCATAACGCATAACGCACATCGCATAACGCATAACGCATAACGCATAACGCATAACGCATAACGCATAACGCATAACGCATAACGAATAACGCATAACGCATAACGCATAACGCATAACGCATAACGCGTAACGCATAACGCGTAACGCATAACGCATAACGCATAACGCATAACGCATAACGCATATCGCATAACGCATAACGCATAACGCATAACGCATAACGCATAACGCATAACGCATAACGAATAACGCATAACGCATAACGCATAACGCATAACGCGTAACGCATAACGCGTAACGCATAACGCATAACGCATAACGCATAACGCATAACGCATAACGCATAACGCATAACGCATAACGCATAACGCATAACGCATAACGCATAACGCATAACGCATATCGCATAACGCATAACGTTCAATGAAAAAGTCATAACGCATAACGCATATCGCATAACCCGTAAAGCACAACGCATAACACATAACGCATAACGCATAACACATAACGCATAACGCATAACGTATAACGCTTAACGCATAACGCATAACACATAACGCATAACGCATAACGCATAACGCATAACGCATAACGCATAACGCATAACGCGTAACGCGTAACGCATAACGCATAACGCATAACGCATAACGCATAACGCATAACGCATAACGCATAACGCATAACGCATAACGCATAACGCATAACGCATAACGCATAACGCATAACGCATAACGCATAACGCATAACGCATAACGCATAACGCATAACGCATAACGCATAACGCATAACGCATAACGCATAACGCATAACGCATAACGCATAACGCATAACGCATAACGCATAACGCATAACGCATAACGCATAACGCATAACGCGTAACGCATAACGCGTAACGCATAACGCATAACGCATAACGCATAACGCATGACACATTACTCATAACGCATTACGCATAACGCATAACGCATAACGGATAACGCATAATGCATAACGCATAACGCTTAACGCATGACGCATATCGCATAACGCATAACGCATAACGCATAACGGATAACGCATAACGCATAATGCATAACGCATAACGCATAACGCATAACGCATAACGCATAACCCATAACGCATAACGCATAACCCATAACGAATAACGCATAACGCTCAATGGAAAAGTCATAACGCATAACGCTCAATGAAAAAGTCATAATGCTTAACGCATAACGCATAACGCATAACGCATAACGCATAACGCATAACGCATAACGCATAACGCATAACGCATAACGCATAACGCATAACGCATAACGCATAACGCATAACGCATAACGAATAACGCATAACGCATAACGCATAACGCACATCGCATAACGCATAACGCATAACGCATAACGCATAACGCATAACGAATAACGCATAACGCATAACGCATAACGCATAACGCATAACGCATAACGCGTAACGCATAACGCGTAACACGTAACGTATAACGCATAACGCATAACGCATAACGCATATCGCATAACGCATAACGCATAACGCATAACGCATAACGCATAACGCATAACGCATAACGCATAACGCATAACGAATAACGCATAACGCATGACGCATAACGGATAACCCATAACGCATAACGCATAAAGCATAGTCCATAACGCATAACGCATGACACATTACTCATAACGCATTACGCATAACGCATAACGCATAATGCATAACGCATTACGCATAACGCATAACGCTCAATGAAAAAGTCATAACGCATAACGCATATCGCATAACCCGTAAAGCACAACGCATAACACATAACGCATAACGCATAACGCATAACGCATAACGCATAACGCATAACGCATAACGCATAACGCATAACGCATAACGCATAACGCATAACGCATAACGCATAACGCATAACGCATAACGCATAACGCATAACGCATAACGCATAACGCATAACGCATAACGCATAACGCATAACGCATAACGCATAACGCATAACGCATAACGCATAACGCATAACGCATAACGCATAACGCATAACGCATAACGCATAACGCATAACGCATAACGCATAACGCATAACGCATAACGCATAACGCATAACGCATAACGCATAACGCATAACGCATAACGCATAACGCATAACGCATAACGCATAACGCATAACGCATAACCCATAACGCATAACGCATAACGCATAACGCATAACGCATAACGCATAACGCATAACGCATAACGCATAACGCATAACGCATAACGCATAACGCATAACGCATAACGCATAACGCATAACGCATAACGCATAACGCATAACGCATAACGCATAACGCATAACGCATAACGCATAACGCATAACGCGTAACGCGTAACGCGTAACGCATAACGGATAACGCATAACGCATAACGCATAACGCATAACGCATAACGCATAACGCATAACGCATAACGCATAACGCATAACGCATAACGCATAACGCATTACGCATGACGCATGACGCATAACGCATAACGCATAACGCATAACGCATAACGCATAACGCATAACGCATAACGCATAAAGCATAACGCTTAACGAATAACGCATAACGCATAACGCATGACACATTACTCATAACGCATTACGCATAACGCATAACGCATAACGGATAACGCATAACGCATAACGCATAACGCATAACGCATAACGCATAACGCATAACGCATAACGCATAACGCATAACGCATAACGCATAACGCATAACGCATAACGCATAACGCATAACGCATAACGCATAACGCATAACGCATAACGCATAACGCATAACGCATAACGCATAACGCATAACGCATAACGCATAACGCATAACGCATAACGCATAACGCATAACGCATAACGCATAACGCATAACGCATAACGCATAACGCATAACGCATAACGCATAACGCATAACGCATAACGCATAACGCATAACGCATAACGCATAACGCATAACGCATAACGCATAACGCATAACGCATGACGCATGACGCATAACGCATAACGCATATCGCATAACGCATAACGCATAACGCATAACGCATAACGCATAACGCATAACGCATAACGCATAACGCATAACGCATAACGCATAACGCATAACGCATAACGCATAACGCATAACGCATAACGCATAACGCATAACGCATAACGCATAACGCATAACGCATAACGCATAACGCATAACGCATAACGCATAACGCATAACGCATAACGCATAACGCATAACGCATAACGCATAACGCATAACGCATAACGCATAACGCATAACGCATAACGCATAACGCATAACGCATAACGCATAACGCATAACGCATAACGCATAACGCATAACGCATAACGCATAACGCATAACGCATAACGCATAACGCATAACGCATAACGCATAACGCATAACGCATAACGCATAACGCATAACGCATAACGCGTAACGCGTAACGCGTAACGCATAACGGATAACGCATAACGCATAACGCATAACGCATAACGCATAACGCATAACGCATAACGCATAACGCATAACGCATAACGCATAACGCATAACGCATAACGCATTACGCATGACGCATGACGCATAACGCATAACGCATAACGCATAACGCATAACGCATAACGCATAACGCATAACGCATAACGCATAAAGCATAACGCTTAACGAATAACGCATAACGCATAACGCATGACACATTACTCATAACGCATTACGCATAACGCATAACGCATAACGGATAACGCATAATGCATAACGCATAACGCTTAACGCATGACGCATATCGCATAACGCATAACGCATAACGCATAACGCATAACGGATAACGCATAACGCATAACGCATAACGCATAACGCATAACGCATAACGCATAACGCATAACGCCTAACGCATAACGCATAACGCATAACGCATAACCCATAACGCATAACGCATAACCCATAACGAATAACGCATAACGCTCAATGGAAAAGTCATAACGCATAACGCTCAATGAAAAAGTCATAATGCTTAACGCATAACGCATAACGCATAACGCATAACGCATAACGCATAACGCATAACGCATAACGCATAACGCATAACGCATAACGCATAACGCATAACGCATAACGCATAACGCACATCGCACATCGCATAACGCATAACGCATAACGCATAACGCATAACGCATAACGAATAACGCATAACGCATAACGCATAACGCATAACGCATAACGCATAACGCGTAACGCGTAACGCATAACGCGTAACGCATAACGCATAACGCATAACGCATAACGCATAACGCATAACGCATAACGCATAACGCATAACGCATAACGCATAACGCATAACGCATAACGCATAACGCATAACGCACATCGCACATCGCATAACGCATAACGCATAACGCATAACGCATAACGCATAACGAATAACGCATAACGCATAACGCATAACGCATAACGCATAACGCATAACGCGTAACGCGTAACGCATAACGCGTAACGCATAACGCATAACGCATAACGCATAACGCATAACGCATAACGCATAACGCATAACGCATAACGCATAACGCATAACGCATAACGCATAACGCATAACGCATAACGCATAACGCATAACGCATAACGCATAACGCATAACGCATAACGCATAACGCATAACGCATAACGCATAACGCATAACGCATAACGCATAACGCATAACGCGTAACGCATAACGCGTAACGCATAACGCATAACGCATAACGCATAACGCATGACACATTACTCATAACGCATTACGCATAACGCATAACGCATAACGGATAACGCATAATGCATAACGCATAACGCTTAACGCATGACGCATATCGCATAACGCATAACGCATAACGCATAACGGATAACGCATAACGCATAATGCATAACGCATAACGCATAACGCATAACGCATAACCCATAACGCATAACGCATAACCCATAACGAATAACGCATAACGCTCAATGGAAAAGTCATAACGCATAACGCTCAATGAAAAAGTCATAATGCTTAACGCATAACGCATAACGCATAACGCATAACGCATAACGCATAACGCATAACGCATAACGCATAACGCATAACGCATAACGCATAACGCATAACGCATAACGCATAACGCATAACGCATAACGCATAACGCATAACGCACATCGCATAACGCATAACGCATAACGCATAACGCATAACGCATAACGAATAACGCATAACGCATAACGCATAACGCATAACGCATAACGCATAACGCGTAACGCATAACGCGTAACACATAACGCATAACGCATAACGCATAACGCATAACGCATATCGCATAACGCATAACGCATAACGCATAACGCATAACGCATAACGCATAACGCATAACGCATAACGCATAACGAATAACGCATAACGCATGACGCATAACGGATAACCCATAACGCATAACGCATAAAGCATAGTCCATAACGCATAACGCATGACACATTACTCATAACGCATTACGCATAACGCATAACGCATAATGCATAACGCATTACGCATAACGCATAACGCTCAATGAAAAAGTCATAACGCATAACGCATATCGCATAACCCGTAAAGCACAACGCATAACACATAACGCATAACGCATAACGCATAACGCATAACGCATAACGCATAACGCATAACGCATAACGCATAACGCATAACGCATAACGCATAACGCATAACGCATAACGCATAACGCATAACGCATAACGCATAACGCATAACGCATAACGCATAACGCATAACGCATAACGCATAACGCATAACGCATAACGCATAACGCATAACGCATAACGCATAACGCATAACGCATGACGCATAACGCATAACGCATATCGCATAACGCATAACGCATAACGCATAACGCATAACGCATAACGCATAACGCATAACGCATAACGCATAACGCATAACGCATAACGCATAACGCATAACGCATAACGCATAACGCATAACGCATAACGCATAACGCATAACGCATAACGCATAACGCATAACGCATAACGCATAACGCATAACGCATAACGCATAACGCATAACGCATAACGCATAACGCATAACGCATAACGCATAACGCATAACGCATAACGCATAACGCATAACGCATAACGCATAACGCATAACGCATAACGCGTAACGCGTAACGCATAACGCATAACGCATAACGCATAACGCATAACGCATTACGCATGACGCATGACGCATAACGCATAACGCATAACGCATAACGCATAACGCATAACGCATAACGCATAACGCATAAAGCATAACGCTTAACGAATAACGCATAACGCATAACGCATGACACATTACTCATAACGCATTACGCATAACGCATAACGCATAACGGATAACGCATAATGCATAACGCATAACGCTTAACGCATGACGCATATCGCATAACGCATAACGCATAACGCATAACGGATAACGCATAACGCATAACGCATAACGCATAACGCATAACGCATAACGCATAACGCATAACGCCTAACGCATAACGCATAACGCATAACCCATAACGCATAACGCATAACCCATAACGAATAACGCATAACGCTCAATGGAAAAGTCATAACGCATAACGCTCAATGAAAAAGTCATAATGCTTAACGCATAACGCATAACGCATAACGCATAACGCATAACGCATAACGCATAACGCATAACGCATAACGCATAACGCATAACGCACATCGCACATCGCATAACGCATAACGCATAACGCATAACGCATAACGCATAACGCATAACGAATAACGCATAACGCATAACGCATAACGCATAACGCATAACGCATAACGCGTAACGCGTAACGCATAACGCGTAACGCATAACGCATAACGCATAACGCATAACGCATAACGCATAACGCATAACGCATAACGCATAACGCATAACGCATAACGCATAACGCATAACGCATAACGCATAACGCATAACGCATAACGCATAACGCATAACGCATAACGCATAACGCATAACGCATAACGCATAACGCATAACGCATATCGCATAACGCATAACGTGCAATGAAAAAGTCATAACGCATAACGCATATCGCATAACCCGTAAAGCACAACGCATAACACATAACGCATAACGCATAACACATAACGCATAACGCATAACGCATAACGTATAACGCTTAACGCATAACGCATAACGCATAACGCATAACGCATAACGCATAACGCATAACGCATAACGCATAACGGATAACGCATAACGCATAACGCATAACGCATAACGCATAACGCATAACGCATAACGCATAACGCATAACGCATAACGCATAACGCATAACCCATAACGCATAACGCATAACGCATAACGCATAACGGATAACGCATAACGCATAACGCATAACGCATAACGCATAACGCATAACGCATAACGCATAACGCCTAACGCATAACGCATAACGCATAACGCATAACGCATAACGCATAACGCATAACGCATAACGCATAACGCATAACGCCTAACGCATAACGCATAACGCATAACGCATAACCCATAACGCATAACGCATAACGCATAACGCATAACGGATAACGCATAACGCATAACGCATAACGCATAACGCATAACGCATAACGCATAACGCATAACGCATAACGCATAACGCATAACGCATAACGCCTAACGCATAACGCATAACGCATAACGCATAACCCATAACGCATAACGCATAACGCATAACGCATAACGGATAACGCATAACGCATAACGCATAACGCATAACGCATAACGCATAACGCATAACGCATAACGCATAACGCATAACGCCTAACGCATAACGCATAACGCATAACCCATAACGCATAACGCATAACGCATAACGCATAACGGATAACGCATAACGCATAACGCATAACGCATAACGCATAACGCATAACGCATAACGCATAACGCATAACGCATAACGCATAACGCATAACGCATAACGCATAACGCATAACGCATAACGCATAACGCATAACGCATAACGCCTAACGCATAACGCATAACGCATAACGCATAACCCATAACGCATAACGCATAACGCATAACGCATAACGGATAACGCATAACGCATAACGCATAACGCATAACGCATAACGCATAACGCATAACGCATAACGCATAACGCATAACGCATAACGCATAACGCATAACGCATAACGCATAACGCATAACGCATAACGCATGACGCATGACGCATAACGCATAACGCATATCGCATAACGCATAACGCATAACGCATAACGCATAACGCATAACGCATAACGCATAACGCATAACGCATAACGCATAACGCATAACGCATTACGCATGACGCATGACGCATAACGCATAACGCATAACGCATAACGCATAACGCATAACGCATAACGCATAACGCATAACGCATAAAGCATAACGCTTAACGCATAACGCATAACGCATAACGCATAACGCATAACGCATAACGCCTAACGCATAACGCATAACGCATAACGCATAACGCATAACGCATAACGCATAACGCATAACGCATAACGCATAACGCATAACGCATAACGCATAACGCATAACGCATAACGCATAACGCATAACGCATAACGCATAACGCATAACGCATAACGCATAACGCATAACGCATAACGCATAACGCATAACGCATAACGCATAACGCATAACGCATAACGCATAACGCATAACGCATAACGCGTAACGCATAACGCGTAACGCATAACGCATAACGCATAACGCATAACGCATGACACATTACTCATAACGCATTACGCATAACGCATAACGCATAACGGATAACGCATAATGCATAACGCATAACGCTTAACGCATGACGCATATCGCATAACGCATAACGCATAACGCATAACGGATAACGCATAACGCATAATGCATAACGCATAACGCATAACGCATAACGCATAACCCATAACGCATAACGCATAACCCATAACGAATAACGCATAACGCTCAATGGAAAAGTCATAACGCATAACGCTCAATGAAAAAGTCATAATGCTTAACGCATAACGCATAACGCATAACGCATAACGCATAACGCATAACGCATAACGCATAACGCATAACGCATAACGCATAACGCATAACGCATAACGCATAACGCATAACGCATAACGCATAACGCATAACGCATAACGCATAACGCATAACGCATAACGCACATCGCATAACGCATAACGCATAACGCATAACGCATAACGCATAACGAATAACGCATAACGCATAACGCATAACGCATAACGCATAACGCATAACGCGTAACGCATAACGCGTAACACATAACGCATAACGCATAACGCATAACGCATAACGCATATCGCATAACGCATAACGCATAACGCATAACGCATAACGCATAACGCATAACGCATAACGCATAACGCATAACGAATAACGCATAACGCATGACGCATAACGGATAACCCATAACGCATAACGCATAAAGCATAGTCCATAACGCATAACGCATGACACATTACTCATAACGCATTACGCATAACGCATAACGCATAATGCATAACGCATTACGCATAACGCATAACGCTCAATGAAAAAGTCATAACGCATAACGCATATCGCATAACCCGTAAAGCACAACGCATAACACATAACGCATAACGCATAACGCATAACGCATAACGCATAACGCATAACGCATAACGCATAACGCATAACGCATAACGCATAACGCATAACGCATAACGCATAACGCATAACGCATAACGCATAACGCATAACGCATAACGCATAACGCATAACGCATAACGCATAACGCATAACGCATAACGCATAACGCATAACGCATAACGCATAACGCATAACGCATAACGCATAACGCATGACGCATAACGCATAACGCATATCGCATAACGCATAACGCATAACGCATAACGCATAACGCATAACGCATAACGCATAACGCATAACGCATAACGCATAACGCATAACGCATAACGCATAACGCATAACGCATAACGCATAACGCATAACGCATAACGCATAACGCATAACGCATAACGCATAACGCATAACGCATAACGCATAACGCATAACGCATAACGCATAACGCATAACGCATAACGCATAACGCATAACGCATAACGCATAACGCATAACGCATAACGCATAACGCATAACGCATAACGCATAACGCATAACGCATAACGCATAACGCATAACGCATAACGCGTAACGCGTAACGCATAACGCATAACGCATAACGCATAACGCATAACGCATTACGCATGACGCATGACGCATAACGCATAACGCATAACGCATAACGCATAACGCATAACGCATAACGCATAACGCATAACGCATAAAGCATAACGCTTAACGAATAACGCATAACGCATAACGCATGACACATTACTCATAACGCATTACGCATAACGCATAACGCATAACGGATAACGCATAATGCATAACGCATAACGCTTAACGCATGACGCATATCGCATAACGCATAACGCATAACGCATAACGGATAACGCATAACGCATAACGCATAACGCATAACGCATAACGCATAACGCATAACGCCTAACGCATAACGCATAACGCATAACCCATAACGCATAACGCATAACCCATAACGAATAACGCATAACGCTCAATGGAAAAGTCATAACGCATAACGCTCAATGAAAAAGTCATAATGCTTAACGCATAACGCATAACGCATAACGCATAACGCATAACGCATAACGCATAACGCATAACGCATAACGCATAACGCATAACGCATAACGCACATCGCACATCGCATAACGCATAACGCATAACGCATAACGCATAACGCATAACGCATAACGAATAACGCATAACGCATAACGCATAACGCATAACGCATAACGCATAACGCGTAACGCGTAACGCATAACGCGTAACGCATAACGCATAACGCATAACGCATAACGCATAACGCATAACGCATAACGCGTAACGCGTAACGCGTAACGCATAACGGATAACGCATAACGCATAACGCATAACGCATAACGCATAACGCATAACGCATAACGCATAACGCATAACGCATAACGCATAACGCATAACGCATTACGCATGACGCATGACGCATAACGCATAACGCATAACGCATAACGCATAACGCATAACGCATAACGCATAACGCATAACGCATAACGCATAACGCATAAAGCATAACGCTTAACGAATAACGCATAACGCATAACGCATGACACATTACTCATAACGCATTACGCATAACGCATAACGCATAACGGATAACGCATAATGCATAACGCATAACGCTTAACGCATGACGCATATCGCATAACGCATAACGCATAACGCATAACGCATAACGGATAACGCATAACGCATAACGCATAACGCATAACGCATAACGCATAACGCATAACGCCTAACGCATAACGCATAACGCATAACGCATAACCCATAACGCATAACGCATAACCCATAACGAATAACGCATAACGCTCAATGGAAAAGTCATAACGCATAACGCTCAATGAAAAAGTCATAATGCTTAACGCATAACGCATAACGCATAACGCATAACGCATAACGCATAACGCATAACGCATAACGCATAACGCATAACGCATAACGCATAACGCATAACGCATAACGCATAACGCACATCGCACATCGCATAACGCATAACGCATAACGCATAACGCATAACGCATAACGAATAACGCATAACGCATAACGCATAACGCATAACGCATAACGCATAACGCATAACGCGTAACGCGTAACGCATAACGCGTAACGCATAACGCATAACGCATAACGCATAACGCATAACGCATAACGCATAACGCATAACGCATAACGCATAACGCATAACGCATAACGCATAACGCATAACGCATAACGCATAACGCATAACGCATAACGCATAACGCATAACGCATAACGCATAACGCATAACGCATAACGCATAACGCATAACGCATAACGCATAACGCGTAACGCATAACGCGTAACGCATAACGCATAACGCATAACGCATAACGCATGACACATTACTCATAACGCATTACGCATAACGCATAACGCATAACGGATAACGCATAATGCATAACGCATAACGCTTAACGCATGACGCATATCGCATAACGCATAACGCATAACGCATAACGGATAACGCATAACGCATAATGCATAACGCATAACGCATAACGCATAACGCATAACCCATAACGCATAACGCATAACCCATAACGAATAACGCATAACGCTCAATGGAAAAGTCATAACGCATAACGCTCAATGAAAAAGTCATAATGCTTAACGCATAACGCATAACGCATAACGCATAACGCATAACGCATAACGCATAACGCATAACGCATAACGCATAACGCATAACGCACATCGCACATCGCATAACGCATAACGCATAACGCATAACGCATAACGCATAACGCATAACGCATAACGAATAACGCATAACGCATAACGCATAACGCATAACGCATAACGCATAACGCGTAACGCGTAACGCATAACGCGTAACGCATAACGCATAACGCATAACGCATAACGCATAACGCATAACGCATAACGCATAACGCATAACGCATAACGCATAACGCATAACGCATAACGCATAACGCATAACGCATAACGCATAACGCATAACCCATAACGCATAACGCATAACGCATAACGCATGACACATTACTCATAACGCATTACGCATAACGCATAACGCATAACGGATAACGCATAATGCATAACGCATAACGCTTAACGCATGACGCATATCGCATAACGCATAACGCATAACGCATAACGGATAACGCATAACGCATAACGCATAACGCATAACGCATAACGCATAACGCATAACGCCTAACGCATAACGCATAACGCATAACCCATAACGCATAACGCATAACCCATAACGAATAACGCATAACGCTCAATGGAAAAGTCATAACGCATAACGCTCAATGAAAAAGTCATAATGCTTAACGCATAACGCATAACGCATAACGCATAACGCATAACGCATAACGCATAACGCATAACGCATAACGCATAACGCATAACGCACATCGCACATCGCATAACGCATAACGCATAACGCATAACGCATAACGCATAACGCATAACGAATAACGCATAACGCATAACGCATAACGCATAACGCATAACGCATAACGCGTAACGCGTAACGCATAACGCGTAACGCATAACGCATAACGCATAACGCATAACGCATAACGCATAACGCATAACGCATAACGCATAACGCATAACGCATAACGCATAACGCATAACGCATAACGCATAACGCATAACGCATAACGCATAACGCATAACGCATAACGCATAACGCATAACGCATAACGCATAACGCATATCGCATAACGCATAACGTGCAATGAAAAAGTCATAACGCATAACGCATATCGCATAACCCGTAAAGCACAACGCATAACACATAACGCATAACGCATAACACATAACGCATAACGCATAACGCATAACGTATAACGCTTAACGCATAACGCATAACACATAACGCATAACGCATAACGCATAACGCATAACGCATAACGCATAACGCATAACGCATAACGCATAACGCATAACGCGTAACGCGTAACGCATAACGCATAACGCATAACGCATAACGCATAACGCATAACGCATAACGCATAACGCATAACGCATAACGCATAACGCATAACGCATAACGCATAACGCATAACGCATAACGCATAACGCATAACGCATAACGCATAACGCATAACGCATAACGCATAACGCATAACGCATAACGCATAACGCATAACGCATAACGCATAACGCATAACGCGTAACGCGTAACGCATAACGCATAACGCATAACGCATAACGCATAACGCATTACGCATGACGCATGACGCATAACGCATAACGCATAACGCATAACGCATAACGCATAACGCATAACGCATAACGCATAAAGCATAACGCTTAACGAATAACGCATAACGCATAACGCATGACACATTACTCATAACGCATTACGCATAACGCATAACGCATAACGGATAACGCATAATGCATAACGCATAACGCTTAACGCATGACGCATATCGCATAACGCATAACGCATAACGCATAACGGATAACGCATAACGCATAACGCATAACGCATAACGCATAACGCATAACGCATAACGCCTAACGCATAACGCATAACGCATAACCCATAACGCATAACGCATAACCCATAACGAATAACGCATAACGCTCAATGGAAAAGTCATAACGCATAACGCTCAATGAAAAAGTCATAATGCTTAACGCATAACGCATAACGCATAACGCATAACGCATAACGCATAACGCATAACGCATAACGCATAACGCATAACGCACATCGCACATCGCATAACGCATAACGCATAACGCATAACGCATAACGCATAACGCATAACGAATAACGCATAACGCATAACGCATAACGCATAACGCATAACGCATAACGCGTAACGCGTAACGCATAACGCGTAACGCATAACGCATAACGCATAACGCATAACGCATAACGCATAACGCATAACGCATAACGCATAACGCATAACGCATAACGCATAACGCATAACGCATAACGCATAACGCATAACGCATAACCCATAACGCATAACGCATAACGCATAACGCATGACACATTACTCATAACGCATTACGCATAACGCATAACGCATAACGGATAACGCATAATGCATAACGCATAACGCTTAACGCATGACGCATATCGCATAACGCATAACGCATAACGCATAACGGATAACGCATAACGCATAACGCATAACGCATAACGCATAACGCATAACGCATAACGCCTAACGCATAACGCATAACGCATAACCCATAACGCATAACGCATAACCCATAACGAATAACGCATAACGCTCAATGGAAAAGTCATAACGCATAACGCTCAATGAAAAAGTCATAATGCTTAACGCATAACGCATAACGCATAACGCATAACGCATAACGCATAACGCATAACGCATAACGCATAACGCATAACGCACATCGCACATCGCATAACGCATAACGCATAACGCATAACGCATAACGCATAACGCATAACGAATAACGCATAACGCATAACGCATAACGCATAACGCATAACGCATAACGCGTAACGCGTAACGCATAACGCGTAACGCATAACGCATAACGCATAACGCATAACGCATAACGCATAACGCATAACGCATAACGCATAACGCATAACGCATAACGCATAACGCATAACGCATAACGCATAACGCATAACGCATAACGCATAACGCATAACGCATAACGCATAACGCATAACGCATAACGCATAACGCATAACGCATATCGCATAACGCATAACGTGCAATGAAAAAGTCATAACGCATAACGCATATCGCATAACCCGTAAAGCACAACGCATAACACATAACGCATAACGCATAACACATAACGCATAACGCATAACGCATAACGTATAACGCTTAACGCATAACGCATAACACATAACGCATAACGCATAACGCATAACGCATAACGCATAACGCATAACGCATAACGCATAACGCATAACGCATAACGCATAACGCGTAACGCGTAACGCATAACGCATAACGCATAACGCATAACGCATAACGCATAACGCATAACGCATAACGCATAACGCATAACGCATAACGCATAACGCATAACGCATAACGCATGACACATTACTCATAACGCATTACGCATTACGCATAACGCATAACGGATAACGCATAATGCATAACGCATAACGCTTAACGCATGACGCATATCGCATAACGCATAACGCATAACGCATAACGCATAACGGATAACGCAAACGCATAATGCATAACGCATAACGCATAACGCATAACGCATAACGCATAACGCATAACCCATAACGCATAACGCATAACCCATAACGAATAACGCATAACGCTCAATGGAAAAGTCATAACGCATAACGCTCAATGAAAAAGTCATAATGCTTAACGCATAACGCATAACGCATAACGCATAACGCATAACGCATAACGCATAACGCATAACGCATAACGCATAACGCATAACGCATAACGAATAACGCATAACGCACATCGCATAACGCATAACGCATAACGCATAACGCATAACGCATAACGCATAAC
Organism: Lasioglossum baleicum; assembly: GCF_051020765.1. Classification (NCBI taxonomy): domain Eukaryota; kingdom Metazoa; phylum Arthropoda; class Insecta; order Hymenoptera; family Halictidae; genus Lasioglossum; species Lasioglossum baleicum. The sequence goes on from NW_027469329.1 coordinate 85,647, forward strand.
GCATAACGCATAACGTATAACGCTTAACGCATAACGCATAACACATAACGCATAACGCATAACGCATAACGCATAACGCATAACGCATAACGCATAACGCATAACGCGTAACGCGTAACGCATAACGCATAACGCATAACGCATAACGCATAACGCATAACGCATAACGCATAACGCATAACGCATAACGCATAACGCATAACGCATAACGCATAACGCATAACGCATAACGCATGACACATTACTCATAACGCATTACGCATTACGCATAACGCATAACGGATAACGCATAACGCATAACGCATAACGCATAACGCATAACGCATAACGCATAACGCATAACGCATAACGCATAACGCATAACGCATAACGGATAACGCATAACGCATAATGCATAACGCATAACGCATAACGCATAACGCATAACGCATAACCCATAACGCATAACGTATAACCCATAACGAATAACGCATAACGCTCAATGGAAAAGTCATAACGCATAACGCTCAATGAAAAAGTCATAATGCTTAACGCATAACGCATAACGCATAACGCATAACGCATAACGCATAACGCATAACGCATAACGCATAACGCATAACGCATAACGCACATCGCATAACGCATAACGCATAACGCATAACGCATAACGCATAACGAATAACGCATAACGCATAACGCATAACGCATAACGCATAACGCGTAACGCATAACGCGTAACGCATAACGCATAACGCATAACGCATAACGCATAACGCATATCGCATAACGCATAACGCATAACGCATAACGCATAACGCATAACGCATAACGCATAACGAATAACGCATAACGCATAACGCATAACGCGTAACGCATAACGCGTAACGCATAACGCATAACGCATAACGCATAACGCATAACGCATAACGCATAACGCATAACGCATAACGCATATCGCATAACGCATAACGTTCAATGAAAAAGTCATAACGCATAACGCATATCGCATAACCCGTAAAGCACAACGCATAACACATAACGCATAACGCATAACACATAACGCATAACGCATAACGTATAACGCTTAACGCATAACGCATAACACATAACGCATAACGCATAACGCATAACGCATAACGCATAACGCATAACGCATAACGCATAACGCATAACGCGTAACGCGTAACGCATAACGCATAACGCTTAACGCATAACGCATAACGCATAACGCATAACGCATAACGCATAACGCATAACGCATAACGCATAACGCATAACGCATAACGCATGACACATTACTCATAACGCATTACGCATAACGCATAACGCATAACGGATAACGCATAATGCATAACGCATAACGCTTAACGCATGACGCATATCGCATAACGCATAACGCATAACGCATAACGCATAACGGATAACGCATAACGCATAATGCATAACGCATAACGCATTACGCATAACGCATAACGCATAACCCATAACGCATAACGCATAACCCATAACGAATAACGCATAACGCTCAATGGAAAAGTCATAACGCATAACGCTCAATGAAAAAGTCATAATGCTTAACGCATAACGCATAACGCATAACGCATAACGCATAACGCATAACGCATAACGCATATCGCATAACGAATAACGCATAACGCATAACGCATAACGCATAACGCATAACGCATAACGCGTAACGCATAACGCGTAACGCATAACGCATAACGCATAACGCATAACGCATATCGCATAACGCATAACGCATAACGCATAACGCATACCGCATAACGCATAACGCATAACGAATAACGCATAACGCATAACGCATAACGCATAACGCGTAACGCATAACGCGTAACGCATAACGCATAACGCATAACGCATAACGCATAACGCATAACGCATAACGCATAACGCATAACGCATAACGCATATCGCATAACGCATAACGTTCAATGAAAAAGTCATAACGCATAACGCATATCGCATAACCCGTAAAGCACAACGCATAACACATAACGCATAACGCATAACACATAACGCATAACGCATAACGTATAACGCTTAACGCATAACGCATAACGCATAACGCATAACGCATAACGCATAACGCATAACGCATAACGCATAACGCGTAACGCATAACGCGTAACGCATAACGCATAACGCATAACGCATAACGCATAACGCATAACGCATAACGCATGACACATTACTCATAAAGCATTACGCATAACGCATAACGCATAACGGATAACGCATAATGCATAACGCATAACGCTTAACGCATGACGCATATCGCATAACGCATAACGCATAACGCATAACGGATAACGCATAACGCATAATGCATAACGCATAACGCATAACGCATAACGCATAACCCATAACGCATAACGCATAACGGATAACGCATAATGCATAACGCATAACGCATAACGCATAACGCATGACACATTACTCATAACGCATTACGCATAACGCATAACACATAACGCATAACGCATAACGCATAACGCATAACGCATAACGCATAACGCGTAACGCATAACGCGTAACGCATAACGCATAACGCATAACGCATAACGCATAACGCATAACGCATAACGCATAACGCATAACGCATAACGCATAACGCATAACGCATAACGCATATCGCATAACGCATAACGTTCAATGAAAAAGTCATAACGCATAACGCATATCGCATAACCCGTAAAGCACAACGCATAACACATAACGCATAACGCATAACACATAACGCATAACGCATAACGTATAACGCTTAACGCATAACGCATAACGCATAACGCATAACGCATAACGCATAACGCATAACGCATAACGCATAACGCGTAACGCATAACGCGTAACGCATAACGCATAACGCATAACGCATAACGCATAACGCATAACGCATGACACATTACTCATAAAGCATTACGCATAACGCATAACGCATAACGGATAACGCATAATGCATAACGCATAACGCTTAACGCATGACGCATATCGCATAACGCATAACGCATAACGCATAACGGATAACGCATAACGCATAACGCATAATGCATAACGCATAACGCATAACGCATAACGCATAACGCATAACCCATAACGCATAACGCATAACCCATAACGAATAACGCATAACGCTCAATGGAAAAGTCATAACGCATAACGCTCAATGAAAAAGTCATAATGCTTAACGAATAACACATAACGCATAACGCATAACGCATAACGCATAACGCATAACGCATAACGCGTAACGCATAACGCGTAACGCATAACGCATAACGCATAACGCATAACGCATAACGCATAACGCATAACGCATAACGCATAACGCATAACGCATAACGCATAACGCATAACGCATATCGCATAACGCATAACGTTCAATGAAAAAGTCATAACGCATAACGCATATCGCATAACCCGTAAAGCACAACGCATAACACATAACGCATAACACATAACGCATAACGCATAACGTATAACGCTTAACGCATAACGCATAACGCATAACGCATAACGCATAACGCATAACGCATAACGCATAACGCATAACGCGTAACGCATAACGCGTAACGCATAACACATAACGCATAACGCATAACGCATAACGCATGACACATTACTCATAACGCATTACGCATAACGCATAACGCATAACGGATAACGCATAATGCATAACGCATAACGCTTAACGCATGACGCATATCGCATAACGCATAACGCATAACGCATAACGGATAACGCATAACGCATAATGCATAACGCATAACGCATAACGCATAACGCATAACGCATAACCCATAACGCATAACGCATAACGGATAACGCATAATGCATAACGCATAACGCATAACGCATAACGCATGACACATTACTCATAACGCATTACGCATAACGCATAACACATAACGCATAACGCATAACGCATAACGCATAACGCATAACGCATAACGCATAACGCGTAACGCGTAACGCATAACGCATAACGCTTAACGCATAACGCATAACGCATAACGCATAACGCATAACGCATAACGCATAACGCATAACGCATAACGCATAACGCATAACGCATAACGCATAACGCATAACGCATAACGCATAACGCATAACGCATAACGCATAACGCATAACGCATAACGCATAACGCATAACGCATAACGCATAACGCATAACGCATAACGCATAACGCATAACGCATAACGCATAACGCATAACGCGTAACGCATAACGCGTAACGCATAACGCATAACGCATAACGCATAACGCATAACGCATGACACATTACTCATAACGCACTACGCATAACGCATAACGCATAACGGATAACGCATAATGCATAACGCATAACGCTTAACGCATGACGCATATCGCATAACGCATAACGCATAACGCATAACGGATAACGCATAACGCATAATGCATAACGCATAACGCATAACCCATAACGCATAACGCATAACCCATAACGAATAACGCATAACGCTCAATGGAAAAGTCATAACGCATAACGCTCAATGAAAAAGTCATAATGCTTAACGCATAACGCATAACGCATAACGCATAACGCATAACGCATAACGCATAACGCATAACGCATAACGCATAACGCATAACGCATAACGCATAACGCATAACGCATAACGCATAACGCATAACGCATAACGCATAACGCACATCGCATAACGCATAACGCATAACGCATAACGCATAACGCATAACGAATAACGCATAACGCATAACGCATAACGCATAACGCATAACGCATAACGCATAACGCGTAACGCATAACGCGTAACACATAACGCATAACGCATAACGCATAACGCATAACGCATAACGCATATCGCATAACGCATAACGCATAACGCATAACGCATAACGCATAACGCATAACGAATAACGCATAACGCATGACGCATAACGGATAACCCATAACGCATAACGCATAAAGCATAGTCCATAACGCATAACGCATGACACATTACTCATAACGCATTACGCATAACGCATAACGCATAATGCATAACGCATTACGCATAACGCATAACGCTCAATGAAAAAGTCATAACGCATAACGCATATCGCATAACCCGTAAAGCACAACGCATAACACATAACGCATAACGCATAACGCATAACGCATAACGCATAACGCATAACGCATAACGCATAACGCATAACGCATAACGCATAACGCATAACGCATAACGCATAACGCATAACGCATAACGCATAACGCATAACGCATAACGCATAACGCATAACGCATAACGCATAACGCATAACGCATAACGCATAACGCATAACGCATAACGCATAACGCATAACGCATAACGCATAACGCATAACGCATAACGCATAACGCATAACGCATAACGCATAACGCATAACGCATAACGCATAACGCATAACGCATAACGCATAACGCATAACGCATAACGCATAACGCATAACGCATAACGCATAACGCATAACGCATAACGCATAACGCATAACGCATAACGCATAACGCATAACGCATAACGCATAACGCATAACGCATAACGCATAACGCATAACGCATAACGCATAACGCATGACGCATGACGCATCACGCATCACGCATAACGCATAACGCATAACGCATAACGCATAACGCATAACGCATAACGCATAACGCATAACGCATAACGCATAACGCATAACGCATAACGCATAACGCATAACGCATAACGCATAACGCCTAACGCATAACGCATAACGCATAACGCATAACCCATAACGCATAACGCATAACCCATAACGAATAACGCATAACGCTCAATGGAAAAGTCATAACGCATAACGCTCAATGAAAAAGTCATAATGCTTAACGCATAACGCATAACGCATAACGCATAACGCATAACGCATAACGCATAACGCATAACGCATAACGCACATCGCACATCGCATAACGCATAACGCATAACGCATAACGCATAACGCATAACGAATAACGCATAACGCATAACGCATAACGCATAACGCATAACGCATAACGCGTAACGCGTAACGCATAACGCGTAACGCATAACGCATAACGCATAACGCATAACGCATAACGCATAACGCATAACGCATAACGCATAACGCATAACGCATAACGCATAACGCATAACGCATAACGCATAACGCATAACGCATAACGCATAACGCATAACGCATAACGCATAACGCATAACGCATATCGCATAACGCATAACGTGCAATGAAAAAGTCATAACGCATAACGCATATCGCATAACCCGTAAAGCACAACGCATAACACATAACGCATAACGCATAACACATAACGCATAACGCATAACGCATAACGTATAACGCTTAACGCATAACGCATAACACATAACGCATAACGCATAACGCATAACGCATAACGCATAACGCATAACGCATAACGCATAACGCGTAACGCGTAACGCATAACGCATAACGCATAACGCATAACGCATAACGCATAACGCATAACGCATAACGCATAACGCATAACGCATAACGCATAACGCATAACGCATAACGCATAACGCATAACGCATAACGCATAACGCATAACGCATAACGCATAACGCATAACGCATAACGCATAACGCACATCGCATAACGCATAACGCATAACGCATAACGCATAACGCATAACGCATAACGAATAACGCATAACGCATAACGCATAACGCATAACGCATAACGCATAACGCGTAACGCATAACGCGTAACGCATAACGCATAACGCATAACGCATAACGCATATCGCATAACGCATAACGCATAACGCATAACGCATAACGCATAACGCATAACGCATAACGAATAACGCATAACGCTTAACGAATAACGCATAACGCATAACGCATGACACATTACTCATAACGCATTACGCATAACGCATAACGCATAACGGATAACGCATAATGCATAACGCATAATGCTTAACGCATGACGCATATCGCATAACGCATAACGCATAACGCATAACGGATAACGCATAACGCATAACGCATAACGCATAACGCATAACGCATAACGCATAACGCATAACGCATAACGCATAACCCATAACGCATAACGCATAACCCATAACGAATAACGCATAACGCTCAATGGAAAAGTCATAACGCATAACGCTCAATGAAAAAGTCATAATGCTTAATGCTTAACGCATAACGCATAACGCATAACCCATAACGCATAACGCATAACGCATAACGCATAACGCATAACGCATAACGCATAACGCATAACGCATAACGCATAACGCATAACGCATAACCCATAACGCATAACGCATAACGCATAACGCATAACGCATAACGCATAACGCATAACGCATAACGCATAACGCATAACGCATAACGCATAACGCATAACGCATAACGCATAACGCATAACGCATAACGCATAACGCATAACGCATAACGCATAACGCATAACGCATAACGCATAACGCATAACGCATAACGCATAACGCATAACGCATAACGCATAACGCATAACGCATAACGCATAACGCATAACGCATAACGCATAACGCATAACGCATAACGCATAACGCATAACGCATAACGCATAACGCATAACGCATAACGCATAACGCATAACGCATAACGCATAACGCATAACGCATAACGCATAACGCATAACGCATAACGCATAACGCATAACGCATAACGCATAACGCATAACGCATAACGCATAACGCATAACGCATAACGCATAACGCATAACGCATAACGCATAACGCATAACGCATAACGCATAACGCATAACGCATAACGCATAACGCATAACGCATAACGCATAACGCATAACGCATAACGCATAACGCATAACGCATAACGCATAACGCATAACGCATGACGCATGACGCATCACGCATCACGCATAACGCATAACGCATAACGCATAACGCATAACGCATAACGCATAACGCATAACGCATAACGCATAACGCATAACGCATAACGCATAACGCATAACGCATAACGCATAACGCATAACGCCTAACGCATAACGCATAACGCATAACGCATAACCCATAACGCATAACGCATAACCCATAACGAATAACGCATAACGCTCAATGGAAAAGTCATAACGCATAACGCTCAATGAAAAAGTCATAATGCTTAACGCATAACGCATAACGCATAACGCATAACGCATAACGCATAACGCATAACGCATAACGCATAACGCACATCGCACATCGCATAACGCATAACGCATAACGCATAACGCATAACGCATAACGAATAACGCATAACGCATAACGCATAACGCATAACGCATAACGCATAACGCGTAACGCGTAACGCATAACGCGTAACGCATAACGCATAACGCATAACGCATAACGCATAACGCATAACGCATAACGCATAACGCATAACGCATAACGCATAACGCATAACGCATAACGCATAACGCATAACGCATAACGCATAACGCATAACGCATAACGCATAACGCATAACGCATAACGCATATCGCATAACGCATAACGTGCAATGAAAAAGTCATAACGCATAACGCATATCGCATAACCCGTAAAGCACAACGCATAACACATAACGCATAACGCATAACACATAACGCATAACGCATAACGCATAACGTATAACGCTTAACGCATAACGCATAACACATAACGCATAACGCATAACGCATAACGCATAACGCATAACGCATAACGCATAACGCATAACGCGTAACGCGTAACGCATAACGCATAACGCATAACGCATAACGCATAACGCATAACGCATAACGCATAACGCATAACGCATAACGCATAACGCATAACGCATAACGCATAACGCATAACGCATAACGCATAACGCATGACACATTACTCATAACGCATTACGCATTACGCATAACGCATAACGGATAACGCATAATGCATAACGCATAACGCTTAACGCATGACGCATATCGCATAACGCATAACGCATAACGCATAACGCATAACGGATAACGCATAGCGCATAATGCATAACGCATAACGCATAACGCATAACGCATAACGCATAACGCATAACCCATAACGCATAACGCATAACCCATAACGAATAACGCATAACGCTCAATGGAAAAGTCATAACGCATAACGCTCAATGAAAAAGTCATAATGCTTAACGCATAACGCATAACGCATAACGCATAACGCATAACGCATAACGCATAACGCATAACGCATAACGCATAACGCATAACGCATAACGCATAACGCATAACGCACATCGCATAACGCATAACGCATAACGCATAACGCATAACGCATAACGCATAACGAATAACGCATAACGCATAACGCATAACGCATAACGCATAACGCATAACGCGTAACGCATAACGCGTAACGCATAACGCATAACGCATAACGCATAACGCATATCGCATAACGCATAACGCATAACGCATAACGCATAACGCATAACGCATAACGCATAACGAATAACGCATAACGCTTAACGAATAACGCATAACGCATAACGCATGACACATTACTCATAACGCATTACGCATAACGCATAACGCATAACGGATAACGCATAATGCATAACGCATAATGCTTAACGCATGACGCATATCGCATAACGCATAACGCATAACGCATAACGGATAACGCATAACGCATAACGCATAACGCATAACGCATAACGCATAACGCATAACGCATAACGCATAACGCATAACGCATAACCCATAACGCATAACGCATAACCCATAACGAATAACGCATAACGCTCAATGGAAAAGTCATAACGCATAACGCTCAATGAAAAAGTCATAATGCTTAATGCTTAACGCATAACGCATAACGCATAACCCATAACGCATAACGCATAACGCATAACGCATAACGCATAACGCATAACGCATAACGCATAACGCATAACGCATAACGCATAACGCATAACCCATAACGCATAACGCATAACACATAACGCATAACGCATAACGCATAACGTATAACGCTTAACGCATAACGCATAACACATAACGCATAACGCATAACGCATAACGCATAACGCATAACGCATAACGCATAACGCATAACGCGTAACGCGTAACGCATAACGCATAACGCATAACGCATAACGCATAACGCATAACGCATAACGCATAACGCATAACGCATAACGCATAACGCATAACGCATAACGCATAACGCATAACGCATAACGCATAACGCATGACACATTACTCATAACGCATTACGCATTACGCATAACGCATAACGGATAACGCATAATGCATAACGCATAACGCTTAACGCATGACGCATATCGCATAACGCATAACGCATAACGCATAACGCATAACGGATAACGCATAGCGCATAATGCATAACGCATAACGCATAACGCATAACGCATAACGCATAACGCATAACCCATAACGCATAACGCATAACCCATAACGAATAACGCATAACGCTCAATGGAAAAGTCATAACGCATAACGCTCAATGAAAAAGTCATAATGCTTAACGCATAACGCATAACGCATAACGCATAACGCATAACGCATAACGCATAACGCATAACGCATAACGCATAACGCATAACGCATAACGCATAACGCATAACGCACATCGCATAACGCATAACGCATAACGCATAACGCATAACGCATAACGCATAACGAATAACGCATAACGCATAACGCATAACGCATAACGCATAACGAATAACGCATAACGCTCAATGGAAAAGTCATAACGCATAACGCTCAATGAAAAAGTCATAATGCTTAACGCATAACGCATAACGCATAACGCATAACGCATAACGCATAACGCATAACGCATAACGCATAACGCATAACGCATAACGCATAACGCATAACGCATAACGCACATCGCATAACGCATAACGCATAACGCATAACGCATAACGCATAACGCATAACGAATAACGCATAACGCATAACGCATAACGCATAACGCATAACGCATAACGCATAACGCATAACGCATAACGCATAACGCATAACGAATAACGCATAACGCTTAACGAATAACGCATAACGCATAACGCATGACACATTACTCATAACGCATTACGCATAACGCATAACGCATAACGGATAACGCATAATGCATAACGCATAATGCTTAACGCATAACGCATAACGCATAACGCATAACGGATAACGCATAACGCATAACGCATAACGCATAACGCATAACGCATAACGCATAACGCATAACGAATAACGCATAACGCTTAACGAATAACGCATAACGCATAACGCATGACACATTACTCATAACGCATTACGCATAACGCATAACGCATAACGGATAACGCATAATGCATAACGCATAATGCTTAACGCATAACGCATAACGCATAACGCATAACGCATAACGAATAACGCATAACGCTTAACGAATAACGCATAACGCATAACGCATGACACATTACTCATAACGCATTACGCATAACGCATAACGCATAACGGATAACGCATAATGCATAACGCATAATGCTTAACGCATAACGCATAACGCATAACGCATAACGGATAACGCATAACGCATAACGCATAACGCATAACGCATAACGCATAACGCATAACGCATAACGCATAACGAATAACGCATAACGCTTAACGAATAACGCATAACGCATAACGCATGACACATTACTCATAACGCATTACGCATAACGCATAACGCATAACGGATAACGCATAATGCATAACGCATAATGCTTAACGCATAACGCATAACGCATAACGCATAACGGATAACGCATAACGCATAACGCATAACGCATAACGCATAACGCATAACGCATAACGCATAACGCATAACGCATAACGCATAACCCATAACGCATAACGCATAACCCATAACGAATAACGCATAACGCTCAATGGAAAAGTCATAACGCATAACGCTCAATGAAAAAGTCATAATGCTTAATGCTTAACGCATAACGCATAACGCATAACCCATAACGCATAACGCATAACGCATAACGCATAACGCATAACGCATAACGCATAACGCATAACGCATAACGCATAACGCATAACGCATAACCCATAACGCATAACGCATAACGCATAACGCATAACGCATAACGCATAACGCATAACGCATAACGCATAACGCATAACGCATAACGCATAACGCATAACGCATAACGCATAACGCATAACGCATAACGCATAACGCATAACGCATAACGCATAACGCATAACGCATAACGCATAACGCATAACGCATAACGCATAACGCATAACGCATAACGCATAACGCATAACGCATAACGCATAACGCATAACGCATAACGCATAACGCATAACGCATAACGCATAACGCATAACGCATAACGCATAACGCATAACGCATAACGCATAACGCATAACGCATAACGCATAACGCATAACGCATAACGCATAACGCATAACGCATAACGCATAACGCATAACGCATAACGCATAACGCATAACGCATAACGCTCAATGGAAAAGTCATAACGCATAACGCTCAATGAAAAAGTCATAATGCTTAACGCATAACGCATAACGCATAACGCATAACGCATAACGCATAACGCATAACGCATAACGCATAACGCATAACGCATAACGCATAACGCATAACGCATAACGCATAACGCATAACGCATAACGCATAACGCATAACGCACATCGCATAACGCATAACGCATAACGCATAACGCATAACGCATAACGAATAACGCATAACGCATAACGCATAACGCATAACGCATAACGCATAACGCGTAACGCATAACGCGTAACACATAACGCATAACGCATAACGCATAACGCATAACGCATAACGCATAACGCATATCGCATAACGCATAACGCATAACGCATAACGCATAACGCATAACGCATAACGCATAACGCATAACGCATAACGCATAACGCATAACGCATAACGCCTAACGCATAACGCATAACGCATAACGCATAACCCATAACGCATAACGCATAACCCATAACGAATAACGCATAACGCTCAATGGAAAAGTCATAACGCATAACGCTCAATGAAAAAGTCATAATGCTTAACGCATAACGCATAACGCATAACGCATAACGCATAACGCATAACGCATAACGCATAACGCATAACGCATAACGCATAACGCACATCGCACATCGCATAACGCATAACGCATAACGCATAACGCATAACGCATAACGAATAACGCATAACGCATAACGCATAACGCATAACGCATAACGCATAACGCGTAACGCGTAACGCATAACGCGTAACGCATAACGCATAACGCATAACGCATAACGCATAACGCATAACGCATAACGCATAACGCATAACGCATAACGCATAACGCATAACGCATAACGCATAACGCATAACGCATAACGCATAACGCATAACGCATAACGCATAACGCATAACGCATAACGCATAACGCATAACGCATATCGCATAACGCATAACGTGCAATGAAAAAGTCATAACGCATAACGCATATCGCATAACCCGTAAAGCACAACGCATAACACATAACGCATAACGCATAACACATAACGCATAACGCATAACGCATAACGTATAACGCTTAACGCATAACGCATAACACATAACGCATAACGCATAACGCATAACGCATAACGCATAACGCATAACGCATAACGCATAACGCGTAACGCGTAACGCATAACGCATAACGCATAACGCATAACGCATAACGCATAACGCATAACGCATAACGCATAACGCATAACGCATAACGCATAACGCATAACGCATAACGCATAACGCATAACGCATGACACATTACTCATAACGCATTACGCATTACGCATAACGCATAACGGATAACGCATAATGCATAACGCATAACGCTTAACGCATGACGCATATCGCATAACGCATAACGCATAACGCATAACGCATAACGGATAACGCATAGCGCATAATGCATAACGCATAACGCATAACGCATAACGCATAACGCATAACGCATAACCCATAACGCATAACGCATAACCCATAACGAATAACGCATAACGCTCAATGGAAAAGTCATAACGCATAACGCTCAATGAAAAAGTCATAATGCTTAACGCATAACGCATAACGCATAACGCATAACGCATAACGCATAACGCATAACGCATAACGCATAACGCATAACGCATAACGCATAACGCATAACGCATAACGCATAACGCATAACGCATAACGCATAACGCATAACGCACATCGCATAACGCATAACGCATAACGCATAACGCATAACGCATAACGCATAACGAATAACGCATAACGCATAACGCATAACGCATAACGCATAACGCATAACGCGTAACGCATAACGCATAACGCACATCGCACATCGCATAACGCATAACGCATAACGCATAACGCATAACGCATAACGCATAACGCATAACGCATAACGCATAACGCATAACGAATAACGCATAACGCTTAACGAATAACGCATAACGCATAACGCATGACACATTACTCATAACGCATTACGCATAACGCATAACGCATAACGGATAACGCATAATGCATAACGCATAATGCTTAACGCATGACGCATATCGCATAACGCATAACGCATAACGCATAACGGATAACGCATAACGCATAACGCATAACGCATAACGCATAACGCATAACGCATAACGCATAACGCATAACGCATAACGCATAACCCATAACGCATAACGCATAACCCATAACGAATAACGCATAACGCTCAATGGAAAAGTCATAACGCATAACGCTCAATGAAAAAGTCATAATGCTTAATGCTTAACGCATAACGCATAACGCATAACCCATAACGCATGACGCATAACGCATAACGCATAACGCATAACGCATAACGCATAACGCATAACGCATAACGCATAACCCATAACGCATAACGCATAACGCATAACGCATAACGCATAACGCATAACGCATAACGCATAACGCATAACGCATAACGCATAACGCATAACGCATAACGCATAACGCATAACGCATAACGCATAACGCATAACGCATAACGCATAACGCATAACGCATAACGCATAACGCATAACGCATAACGCATAACGCATAACGCATAACGCATAACGCATAACGCATAACGCATAACGCATAACGCATAACGCATAACGCATAACGCATAACGCATAACGCATAACGCATAACGCATAACGCATAACGCATAACGCATAACGCATAACGCATAACGCATAACGCATAACGCATAACGCATAACGCATAACGCATAACGCATAACGCATAACGCATAACGCATAACGCATAACGCATAACGCATAACGCATAACGCATAACGCATAACGCATAACGCATAACGCATAACGCATAACGCATAACGCATAACGCATAACGCATAACGCATAACGCATAACGCATAACGCATAACGCATAACGCATAACGCATAACGCATAACGCATAACGCATAACGCATAACGCATAACCCATAACGCATAACGCATAACCCATAACGAATAACGCATAACGCTCAATGGAAAAGTCATAACGCATAACGCTCAATGAAAAAGTCATAATGCTTAACGCATAACGCATAACGCATAACGCATAACGCATAACGCATAACGCATAACGCATAACGCATAACGCATAACGCATAACGCATAACGCATAACGCATAACGCATAACGCATAACGCATAACGCATAACGCATAACGCATAACGCACATCGCATAACGCATAACGCATAACGCATAACGCATAACGCATAACGAATAACGCATAACGCATAACGCATAACGCATAACGCATAACGCATAACGCATAACGCATAACGCATAACGCATAACGCATAACGCATAACGCATAACGCATAACGCATAACGCTCAATGGAAAAGTCATAACGCATAACGCTCAATGAAAAAGTCATAATGCTTAATGCTTAACGCATAACGCATAACGCATAACCCATAACGCATAACGCATAACGCATAACGCATAACGCATAACGCATAACGCATAACGCATAACGCATAACGCATAACGCATAACGCATAACGCATAACCCATAACGCATAACGCATAACGCATAACGCATAACGCATAACGCATAACGCATAACGCATAACGCATAACGCATAACGCATAACGCATAACGCATAACGCGTAACGCATAACGCATAACGCATAACGCATAACGCATAACGCATAACGCATAACGCATAACGCATAACGCATAACGCATAACGCGTAACGCATAACGGATAACGCATAACGCATAACGCATAACGCATAACGCATAACGCATAACGCGTAACGCATAACGCATAACGCATAACCCATAACGCATAACGCATAACGCATAACGCATAACGCATAACGCATAACGCATAACGCATAACGCATAACGCATAACGCATAACGCATAACGCATAACCCATAACGCATAACGCATAACGCATAACGCATAACGCATAACGCATAACGCATAACGCATAACGCATAACGCATAACGCATAACGCATAACGCATAACGCATAACGCATAACGCATAACGCATAACGCATAACGCATAACGCATAACGCATAACGCATAACGCATAACGCATAACGCATAACGCATAACGCATAACGCATAACGCATAACGCATAACGCATAACGCATAACGCATAACGCATAACGCATAACGCATAACGCATAACGCATAACGCATAACGCATAACGCTCAATGGAAAAGTCATAACGCATAACGCTCAATGAAAAAGTCATAATGCTTAACGCATAACGCATAACGCATAACGCATAACGCATAACGCATAACGCATAACGCATAACGCATAACGCATAACGCATAACGCATAACGCATAACGCATAACGCATAACGCATAACGCATAACGCATAACGCATAACGCACATCGCATAACGCATAACGCATAACGCATAACGCATAACGCATAACGAATAACGCATAACGCATAACGCATAACGCATAACGCATAACGCATAACGCGTAACGCATAACGCGTAACACATAACGCATAACGCATAACGCATAACGCATAACGCATAACGCATAACGCATATCGCATAACGCATAACGCATAACGCATAACGCATAACGCATAACGCATAACGCATAACGCATAACGCATAACGCATAACGCATAACGCATAACGCCTAACGCATAACGCATAACGCATAACGCATAACCCATAACGCATAACGCATAACCCATAACGAATAACGCATAACGCTCAATGGAAAAGTCATAACGCATAACGCTCAATGAAAAAGTCATAATGCTTAACGCATAACGCATAACGCATAACGCATAACGCATAACGCATAACGCATAACGCATAACGCATAACGCATAACGCATAACGCACATCGCACATCGCATAACGCATAACGCATAACGCATAACGCATAACGCATAACGAATAACGCATAACGCATAACGCATAACGCATAACGCATAACGCATAACGCGTAACGCGTAACGCATAACGCGTAACGCATAACGCATAACGCATAACGCATAACGCATAACGCATAACGCATAACGCATAACGCATAACGCATAACGCATAACGCATAACGCATAACGCATAACGCATAACGCATAACGCATAACGCATAACGCATAACGCATAACGCATAACGCATAACGCATAACGCATAACGCATATCGCATAACGCATAACGTGCAATGAAAAAGTCATAACGCATAACGCATATCGCATAACCCGTAAAGCACAACGCATAACACATAACGCATAACGCATAACACATAACGCATAACGCATAACGCATAACGTATAACGCTTAACGCATAACGCATAACACATAACGCATAACGCATAACGCATAACGCATAACGCATAACGCATAACGCATAACGCATAACGCGTAACGCGTAACGCATAACGCATAACGCATAACGCATAACGCATAACGCATAACGCATAACGCATAACGCATAACGCATAACGCATAACGCATAACGCATAACGCATAACGCATAACGCATAACGCATGACACATTACTCATAACGCATTACGCATTACGCATAACGCATAACGGATAACGCATAATGCATAACGCATAACGCTTAACGCATGACGCATATCGCATAACGCATAACGCATAACGCATAACGCATAACGGATAACGCATAGCGCATAATGCATAACGCATAACGCATAACGCATAACGCATAACGCATAACGCATAACCCATAACGCATAACGCATAACCCATAACGAATAACGCATAACGCTCAATGGAAAAGTCATAACGCATAACGCTCAATGAAAAAGTCATAATGCTTAACGCATAACGCATAACGCATAACGCATAACGCATAACGCATAACGCATAACGCATAACGCATAACGCATAACGCATAACGCATAACGCATAACGCATAACGCATAACGCATAACGCATAACGCATAACGCATAACGCATAACGCACATCGCATAACGCATAACGCATAACGCATAACGCATAACGCATAACGCATAACGAATAACGCATAACGCATAACGCATAACGCATAACGCATAACGCATAACGCGTAACGCATAACGCGTAACGCATAACGCATAACGCATAACGCATAACGCATATCGCATAACGCATAACGCATAACGCATAACGCATAACGCATAACGCATAACGCATAACGAATAACGCATAACGCTTAACGAATAACGCATAACGCATAACGCATGACACATTACTCATAACGCATTACGCATAACGCATAACGCATAACGGATAACGCATAATGCATAACGCATAATGCTTAACGCATGACGCATATCGCATAACGCATAACGCATAACGCATAACGGATAACGCATAACGCATAACGCATAACGCATAACGCATAACGCATAACGCATAACGCATAACGCATAACGCATAACGCATAACCCATAACGCATAACGCATAACCCATAACGAATAACGCATAACGCTCAATGGAAAAGTCATAACGCATAACGCTCAATGAAAAAGTCATAATGCTTAATGCTTAACGCATAACGCATAACGCATAACCCATAACGCATAACGCATGACGCATAACGCATAACGCATAACGCATAACGCATAACGCATAACGCATAACGCATAACGCATAACCCATAACGCATAACGCATAACGCATAACGCATAACGCATAACGCATAACGCATAACGCATAACGCATAACGCATAACGCATAACGCATAACGCATAACGCATAACGCATAACGCATAACGCATAACGCATAACGCATAACGCATAACGCATAACGCATAACGCATAACGCATAACGCATAACGCATAACGCATAACGCATAACGCATAACGCATAACGCATAACGCATAACGCATAACGCATAACGCATAACGCATAACGCATAACGCATAACGCATAACGCATAACGCATAACGCATAACGCATAACGCATAACGCATAACGCATAACGCATAACGCATAACGCATAACGCATAACGCATAACGCATAACGCATAACGCATAACGCATAACGCATAACGCATAACGCATAACGCATAACGCATAACGCATAACGCATAACGCATAACGCATAACGCATAACGCATAACGCATAACGCATAACGCATAACGCATAACGCATAACGCATAACGCATAACGCATAACGCATAACGCATAACGCATAACCCATAACGCATAACGCATAACCCATAACGAATAACGCATAACGCTCAATGGAAAAGTCATAACGCATAACGCTCAATGAAAAAGTCATAATGCTTAACGCATAACGCATAACGCATAACGCATAACGCATAACGCATAACGCATAACGCATAACGCATAACGCATAACGCATAACGCATAACGCATAACGCATAACGCATAACGCATAACGCATAACGCATAACGCATAACGCATAACGCACATCGCATAACGCATAACGCATAACGCATAACGCATAACGCATAACGAATAACGCATAACGCATAACGCATAACGCATAACGCATAACGCATAACGCATAACGCATAACGCATAACGCATAACGCATAACGCATAACGCATAACGCATAACGCATAACGCATAACGCTCAATGGAAAAGTCATAACGCATAACGCTCAATGAAAAAGTCATAATGCTTAATGCTTAACGCATAACGCATAACGCATAACCCATAACGCATAACGCATAACGCATAACGCATAACGCATAACGCATAACGCATAACGCATAACGCATAACGCATAACGCATAACGCATAACGCATAACCCATAACGCATAACGCATAACGCATAACGCATAACGCATAACGCATAACGCATAACGCATAACGCATAACGCATAACGCATAACGCATAACGCATAACGCGTAACGCATAACGCATAACGCATAACGCATAACGCATAACGCATAACGCATAACGCATAACGCATAACGCATAACGCATAACGCGTAACGCATAACGGATAACGCATAACGCATAACGCATAACGCATAACGCATAACGCATAACGCGTAACGCATAACGGATAACGCATAACGCATAACGCATAACGCATAACGCATAACGCATAACGCATAACGCATAACGCATAACCCATAACGCATAACGCATAACCCATAACGAATAACGCATAACGCTCAATGGAAAAGTCATAACGCATAACGCTCAATGAAAAAGTCATAATGCTTAATGCTTAACGCATAACGCATAACGCATAACCCATAACGCATAACGCATAACGCATAACGCATAACGCATAACGCATAACGCATAACGCATAACGCATAACGCATAACGCATAACGCATAACGCATAACGCATAACGCATAACGCATAACGCATAACGCATAACGCATAACGCATAACGCATAACGCATAACGCATAACGCATAACGCATAACGCATAACGCATAACGCATAACGCATAACGCATAACCCGTAACGCATAACGGATAACGCATAACGCATAACGCATAACGCATAACGCATAACGCATAACGCATAACGCATAACGCATAACGCATAACGCATAACGCATAACGCATAACGCATAACGCATTACGCATGACGCATGACGCATAACGCATAACGCATAACGCATAACGCATAACGCATAACGCATAACGCATAACGCATAACGCATAAAGCATAACGCTTAACGAATAACGCATAACGCATAACGCATGACACATTACTCATAACGCATTACGCATAACGCATAACGCATAACGGATAACGCATAATGCATAACGCATAACGCTTAACGCATGACGCATATCGCATAACGCATAACGCATAACGCATAACGCATAACGCATAAAGCATAACGCTTAACGAATAACGCATAACGCATAACGCATGACACATTACTCATAACGCATTACGCATAACGCATAACGCATAACGCATAACGCATAACGCATAACGCATAACGCATAACGCATAACGCATAACGCATAACGCATAACGCATAACGCATAACGCATAACGCATAACGCATAACGCATAACGCATAACGCATAACGCATAACGCATAACGCATAACGCATAACGCATAACGCATAACGCATAACGCATAACGCATAACGCATAACGCATAACGCATAACGCATAACGCATAACGCATAACGCATAACGCATAACGCATAACGCATAACGCATGACGCATAACGCATAACGCATAACGCATAACGCATAACGCATAACGCATAACGCATAACGCATAACGCATAACGCATAACGCATAACGCATAACGCATAACGCATAACGCATAACGCATAACGCATAACGCATAACGCATAACGCATAACGCATAACGCATAACGCATAACGCATAACGCATAACGCATAACGCATAACGCATAACGCATAACGCATAACGCATAACGCATAACGCATAACGCATAACGCATAACGCATAACGCATAACGCATAACGCATAACGCATAACGCATAACGCATAACGCATAACGCATAACGCATAACGCATAACGCATAACGCATAACGCATAACGCATAACGCATAACGCATAACGCATAACGCATAACGCGTAACGCATAACGGATAACGCATAACGCATAACGCATAACGCATAACGCATAACGCATAACGCATAACGCATAACGCGTAACGCGTAACGCGTAACGCGTAACGCGTAACGCATAACGCATAACGCATAACGCATAACGCATAACGCATAACGCATAACGCATAACGCATAACGCATAACGCATAACGCATAACGCATAACGCATAACGCATGACACATTACTCATAACGCATTACGCATAACGCATAACGCATAACGGATAACGCATAATGCATAACGCATAACGCTTAACGCATGACGCATATCGCATAACGCATAACGCATAACGCATAACGCATAACGGATAACGCATAACGCATAATGCATAACGCATAACGCAGAACGCATAACGCATAACGCATAACGCATAACGCATAACCCATAACGCATAACGCATAACGCATAACGCATAACGCATAACGCATGACGCATGACGCATAACGCATAACGCATAACGCATAACGCATAACGCATAACGCGTAACGCATAACGGATAACCCATAACGGATAACGCATAACGCATAACGCATAACGGATAACGCATGACGCATAACGGATAACCCATAACGCATAACGCATAAAGCATAGTCCATAACGCATAACGCATGACACATTACTCATAACGCATTACGCATAACGCATAACGCATAATGCATAATGCATAACGCATTACGCATAACGCATAACGCTCAATGAAAAAGTCATAACGCATAACGCATAACGCATAACGCATAACGCATAACGCATAACGCATAACGCATAACGCATAACGCATAACGCATAACGCATAACGCATAACGCATAACGCATAACGCATAACGCATAACGCATAACGCATAACGCATAACGCATAACGCATAACGCATAACGCATAACGCATAACGCATAACGCATAACGCATAACGCATAACGCATAACGCATAACGCATAACGCATAACGCATAACGCATAACGCATAACGCATAACGCATAACGCATAACGCATAACGCATAACGCATAACGCATAACGCATAACGCATAACGCATAACGCATAACGCGTAACGCGTAACGCATAACGGATAACGCATAACGCATAACGCATAACGCATAACGCATAACGCATAACGCATAACGCATAACGCATAACGCGTAACGCGTAACGCGTAACGCGTAACGCATAACGCATAACGCATAACGCATAACGCATAACGCATAACGCATAACGCATAACGCATAACGCATAACGCATAACGCATAACGCATAACGCATAACGCATAACGCATGACACATTACTCATAACGCATTACGCATAACGCATAACGCATAACGGATAACGCATAATGCATAACGCATAACGCTTAACGCATGACGCATATCGCATAACGCATAACGCATAACGCATAACGCATAACGGATAACGCATAACGCATAATGCATAACGCATAACGCAGAACGCATAACGCATAACGCATAACGCATAACGCATAACCCATAACGCATAACGCATAACCCATAACGAATAACGCATAACGCTCAATGGAAAAGTCATAACGCATAACGCTCAATGAAAAAGTCATAATGCTTAACGCATAACGCATAACGCATAACGCATAACGCATAACGCATAACGCATAACGCATAACGCATAACGCATAACGCATAACGCATAACGCATAACGCATAACGCATAACGCATAACGCATAACGCATGACGCATGACGCATGACGCATAACGCATAACGCATAACGCATAACGCATAACGCATAACGCGTAACGCATAACGGATAACCCATAACGGATAACGCATAACGCATAACGGATAACGCATGACGCATAACGGATAACCCATAACGCATAACGCATAAAGCATAGTCCATAACGCATAACGCATGACACATTACTCATAACGCATTACGCATAACGCATAACGCATAATGCATAACGCATTACGCATAACGCATAACGCTCAATGAAAAAGTCATAACGCATAACGCATAACGCATAACGCATAACGCATAACGCATAACGCATAACGCATAACGCATAACGCATAACGCATAACGCATAACGCATGACACATTACTCATAACGCATTACGCATAACGCATAACGCATAATGCATAACGCATTACGCATAACGCATAACGCTCAATGAAAAAGTCATAACGGATAACGCATAACGCATAACGCATAACGCATAACGCATAACGCATAAAGCATAACGCTTAACGAATAACGCATAACGCATAACGCATGACACATTACTCATAACGCATTACGCATAACGCATAACGCATAACGGATAACGCATAATGCATAACGCATAACGCTTAACGCATGACGCATATCGCATAACGCATAGCGCATAACGCATAACGGATAACGCATAACGCATAATGCATAACGCATAACGCATAACGCATAACGCATAACGCATAACGCATAACGCATAACGCATAACGCATAACGCATAACGCATAACCCATAACGCATAACGCATAACCCATAACGAATAACGCATAACGCTCAATGGAAAAGTCATAACGCATAACGCTCAATGAAAAAGTCATAATGCTTAACGCATAACGCATAACGCATAACGCATAACGCATAACGCATAACGCATAACGCATAACGCATAACGCATAACGCATAACGCATAACGCATAACGCATAACGCATAACGCATAACGCATATCGCATAACGCATAACGTTCAATGAAAAAGTCATAACGCATAACGCATATCGCATAACCCGTAAAGCACAACGCATAACACATAACGCATAACGCATAACACATAACGCATAACGCATAACGTATAACGCTTAACGCATAACGCATAACACATAACGCATAACGCATAACGCATAACGCATAACGGATAACGCATAACGCATAATGCATAACGCATAACGCATAACGCTTAACGCATGACGCATATCGCATAACGCATAACGCATAACGCATAACGGATAACGCATAACGCATAATGCATAACTCATAACGCATAACGCATTACGCATAACGCATAACGCATAACGCATAACGCATAACGCATAACCCATAACGCATAACGCATAACCCATAACGAATAACGCATAACGCTCAATGGAAAAGTCATAACGCATAACGCTCAATGAAAAAGTCATAATGCTTAATGCTTAACGCATAACGCATAACGCATAACCCATAACGCATAACGCATAACGCATAACGCATAACGCATAACGCATAACGCATAACGCATAACGCATAACGCATAACGCATAACGCATAACGCATAACGCATAACGCATAACGCATAACGCATAACGCATAACGCATAACGCATAACGCATAACGCATAACGCATAACGCATAACGCATAACGCATAACGCATAACGCATAACGCATAACGCGTAACGCATAACGGATAACGCATAACGCATAACGCATAACGCATAACGCATAACGCATAACGCATAACGCATAACGCATAACGCGTAACGCGTAACGCGTAACGCATAACGCATAACGCATAACGCATAACGCATAACGCATAACGCATAACGCATAACGCATAACGCATAACGCATAACGCATAACGCATGACACATTACTCATAACGCATTACGCATAACGCATAACGCATAACGGATAACGCATAATGCATAACGCATAACGCTTAACGCATGACGCATATCGCATAACGCATAACGCATAACGCATAACGCATAACGGATAACGCATAACGCATAATGCATAACGCATAACGCAGAACGCATAACGCATAACGCATAACGCATAACGCATAACCCATAACGCATAACGCATAACGCATAACGCATAACGCATAACGCATGACGCATGACGCATAACGCATAACGCATAACGCATAACGCATAACGCATAACGCGTAACGCATAACGGATAACCCATAACGGATAACGCATAACGCATAACGCATAACGGATAACGCATGACGCATAACGGATAACCCATAACGCATAACGCATAAAGCATAGTCCATAACGCATAACGCATGACACATTACTCATAACGCATTACGCATAACGCATAACGCATAATGCATAATGCATAACGCATTACGCATAACGCATAACGCTCAATGAAAAAGTCATAACGCATAACGCATAACGCATAACGCATAACGCATAACGCATAACGCATAACGCATAACGCATAACGCATAACGCATAACGCATAACGCATAACGCATAACGCATAACGCATAACGCATAACGCATAACGCATAACGCATAACGCATAACGCATAACGCATAACGCATAACGCATAACGCATAACGCATAACGCATAACGCATAACGCATAACGCATAACGCATAACGCATAACGCATAACGCATAACGCATAACGCATAACGCATAACGCATAACGCATAACGCATAACGCATAACGCATAACGCATAACGCATAACGCATAACGCATAACGCATAACGCATAACGCGTAACGCATAACGGATAACGCATAACGCATAACGCATAACGCATAACGCATAACGCATAACGCATAACGCATAACGCATAACGCGTAACGCGTAACGCGTAACGCGTAACGCATAACGCATAACGCATAACGCATAACGCATAACGCATAACGCATAACGCATAACGCATAACGCATAACGCATAACGCATAACGCATAACGCATAACGCATGACACATTACTCATAACGCATTACGCATAACGCATAACGCATAACGGATAACGCATAATGCATAACGCATAACGCTTAACGCATGACGCATATCGCATAACGCATAACGCATAACGCATAACGGATAACGCATAACGCATAATGCATAACGCATAACGCAGAACGCATAACGCATAACGCATAACGCATAACGCATAACCCATAACGCATAACGCATAACCCATAACGAATAACGCATAACGCTCAATGGAAAAGTCATAACGCATAACGCTCAATGAAAAAGTCATAATGCTTAACGCATAACGCATAACGCATAACGCATAACGCATAACGCATAACGCATAACGCATAACGCATAACGCATAACGCATAACGCATAACGCATAACGCATAACGCATAACGCATAACGCATAACGCATAACGCATAACGCATAACGCATGACGCATGACGCATGACGCATAACGCATAACGCATAACGCATAACGCATAACGCATAACGCGTAACGCATAACGGATAACCCATAACGGATAACGCATAACGCATAACGGATAACGCATGACGCATAACGGATAACCCATAACGCATAACGCATAAAGCATAGTCCATAACGCATAACGCATGACACATTACTCATAACGCATTACGCATAACGCATAACGCATAATGCATAACGCATTACGCATAACGCATAACGCTCAATGAAAAAGTCATAACGCATAACGCATAACGCATAACGCATAACGCATAACGCATAACGCATAACGCATAACGCATAACGCATAACGCATAACGCATAACGCATGACACATTACTCATAACGCATTACGCATAACGCATAACGCATAATGCATAACGCATTACGCATAACGCATAACGCTCAATGAAAAAGTCATAACGGATAACGCATAACGCATAACGCATAACGCATAACGCATAACGCATAAAGCATAACGCTTAACGAATAACGCATAACGCATAACGCATGACACATTACTCATAACGCATTACGCATAACGCATAACGCATAACGGATAACGCATAATGCATAACGCATAACGCTTAACGCATGACGCATATCGCATAACGCATAGCGCATAACGCATAACGGATAACGCATAACGCATAATGCATAACGCATAACGCATAACGCATAACGCATAACGCATAACGCATAACGCATAACGCATAACGCATAACGCATAACGGATAACGCATAACGCATAATGCATAACGCATAACGCAGAACGCATAACGCATAACGCATAACGCATAACGCATAACCCATAACGCATAACGCATAACCCATAACGAATAACGCATAACGCTCAATGGAAAAGTCATAACGCATAACGCTCAATGAAAAAGTCATAATGCTTAACGCATAACGCATAACGCATAACGCATAACGCATAACGCATAACGCATAACGCATAACGCATAACGCATAACGCATAACGCATAACGCATAACGCATAACGCATAACGCATAACGCATGACGCATGACGCATGACGCATAACGCATAACGCATAACGCATAACGCATAACGCATAACGCGTAACGCATAACGGATAACCCATAACGGATAACGCATAACGCATAACGGATAACGCATGACGCATAACGGATAACCCATAACGCATAACGCATAAAGCATAGTCCATAACGCATAACGCATGACACATTACTCATAACGCATTACGCATAACGCATAACGCATAATGCATAACGCATTACGCATAACGCATAACGCTCAATGAAAAAGTCATAACGCATAACGCATAACGCATAACGCATAACGCATAACGCATAACGCATGACACATTACTCATAACGCATTACGCATAACGCATAACGCATAATGCATAACGCATTACGCATAACGCATAACGCTCAATGAAAAAGTCATAACGGATAACGCATAACGCATAACGCATAACGCATAACGCATAACGCATAACGCATAACGCATAACGCATAACGCATAACGCATAACGCATAACGCATAACGCATAACGCATAACGCATAACGCATAACGCATAACGCATAACGCATAACGCATTACGCATGACGCATGACGCATAACGCATAACGCATAACGCATAACGCATAACGCATAACGCATAACGCATAACGCATAACGCATAAAGCATAACGCTTAACGAATAACGCATAACGCATAACGCATGACACATTACTCATAACGCATTACGCATAACGCATAACGCATAACGGATAACGCATAATGCATAACGCATAACGCTTAACGCATGACGCATATCGCATAACGCATAGCGCATAACGCATAACGGATAACGCATAACGCATAATGCATAACGCATAACGCATAACGCATAACGCATAACGCATAACGCATAACGCATAACGCATAACGCATAACGCATAACGCATAACCCATAACGCATAACGCATAACCCATAACGAATAACGCATAACGCTCAATGGAAAAGTCATAACGCATAACGCTCAATGAAAAAGTCATAATGCTTAACGCATAACGCATAACGCATAACGCATAACGCATAACGCATAACGCATAACGCATAACGCATAACGCATAACGCATAACGCATAACGCATAACGCATAACGCATAACGCATAACGCGTAACGCGTAACGCATAACGCATAACGCATAACGCATAACGCATAACGCATAACGCATAACGCATAACGCATAACGCATAACGCATAACGCATAACGCGTAACGCATAACGGATAACGCATAACGCATAACGCATAACGCATAACGCATAACGCATAACGCATAACGCATAACGCATAACGCATAACGCATAACGCATAACGCATAACGCATAACGCATAACGCATAACGCATAACGCATAACGCATAACGCATAACGCATAACGCATAACGCATAACGCATAACGCATATCGCATAACGCATAACGTTCAATGAAAAAGTCATAACGCATAACGCATATCGCATAACCCGTAAAGCACAACGCATAACACATAACGCATAACGCATAACACATAACGCATAACGCATAACGTATAACGCTTAACGCATAACGCATAACACATAACGCATAACGCATAACGCATAACGCATAACACATAACGCATAACGCATAACGCATAACGCGTAACGCGTAACGCGTAACGCCTAACGCATAACGCATAACGCATAACGCATAACGCATAACGCATAACGCATAACGCATAACGCATAACGCATAACGCATAACGCATAACGCATAACGCATAACGCATAACGCATAACGCATAACGCATAACGCATAACGCATGACACATTACTCATAACGCATTACGCATAACGCATAACGCATAACGGATAACGCATAATGCATAACGCATAACGCTTAACGCATGACGCATATCGCATAACGCATAACGCATAACGCATAACGCATAACGGATAACGCATAACGCATAATGCATAACGCATAACGCATAACGCATAACGCATAACGCATAACGCATAACGCATAACGCATAACGCATAACGCATAACCCATAACGCATAACGCATAACCCATAACGAATAACGCATAACGCTCAATGGAAAAGTCATAACGCATAACGCTCAATGAAAAAGTCATAATGCTTAACGCATAACGCATAACGCATAACGCATAACGCATAACGCATAACGCATAACGCATAACGCATAACGCATAACGCATAACGCATAACGCATAACGCATAACGCATAACGCATAACGCATAACGCATAACGCACATCGCATAACGCATAACGCATAACGAATAACGCATAACGCAAAACGCATAACGCATAACGCATAACGCATAACGCATAACGCATAACGCATAACGCATAACGCATAACGCATAACGCATAACGCATAACGCATAACGCATAACGCATAACGCATAACGCATAACGCATAACGCATAACGCATAACGCATGACGCATGACGCATAACGCATAACGCATAACGCATAACGCATAACGCATAACGCGTAACGCATAACGGATAACGCATAACGCATAACGCATAACGGATAACCCATAACGCATAACGCATAAAGCATAGTCCATAATGCATAACGCATAACGCATAACGCATAACGCATAACGCATAACGAATAACGCATAACGCATAAAGCATAACGCTTAACGAATGACGCATAACGCATAACGCATGACACATTACTCATAACGCATTACGCATAACGCATAACGCATAACGAATAACGCATAACGAATAACGCATAATGCATAACGCATAACGCTTAACGCATGACGCATATCGCATAACGCATAACGCATAACGCATAACGCATAACGCATAACGCATAACGCATAACGCATAACGCATAACGCATAACGCATAACGCATAACGCATAACGCATAACGCATAACGCATAACGCATAACGCATAACGCATAACGCATAACGCATAACGCATA
The DNA here is from genome assembly GCF_051020765.1 of Lasioglossum baleicum. Classification (NCBI taxonomy): domain Eukaryota; kingdom Metazoa; phylum Arthropoda; class Insecta; order Hymenoptera; family Halictidae; genus Lasioglossum; species Lasioglossum baleicum. The sequence continues at coordinate 116,900 of NW_027469329.1, forward strand.
ACGCATAACGCATAACGCATAACGCATAACGCATAACGCATAACGCATAACGCATAACGCATTACGCATTACGCATGACGCATGACGCATAACGCATAACGCATAACGCATAACGCATAACGCATAACGCATAACGCATAACGCATAACGCATAACGCATAACGCATAAAGCATAACGCTTAACGAATAACGCATAACGCATAACGCATGATACATTACTCATAACGCATTACGCATAACGCATAACGCATAACGGATAACGCATAATGCATAACGCATAACGCTTAACGCATGACGCATATCGCATAACGCATAACGCATAACGCATAATGCATAACGCATAACGCATAACGCATAACGCATAACGCATAACGCATAACGCATAACGCATAACGCATAACGCATAACGCATAACCCATAACGAATAACGCATAACGCTCAATGGAAAAGTCATAACGCATAACGCTCAATGAAAAAGTCATAATGCTTAACGCATAACGCATAACGCATAACGCATAACGCATAACGCATAACGCATAACGCATAACGCATAACGCATAACGCATAACGCATAACGCATAACGCATAACGCATAACGCATAACGCACATCGCATAACGCATAACGCATAACGCATAACACATAACGCATAACGAATAACGCATAACGCATAACGCATAACGCATAACGCATAACGCATAACGCATAACGCATAACGCATAACGCACATCGCATAACGCATAACGCATAACGCATAACGCATAACGCATAACGCATAACGCATAACGCATAACGCACATCGCATAACGCATAACGCATAACGAATAACGCATAACGCAAAACGCATAACGCATAACGCATAACGCATAACGCATAACGCATAACGCATAACGCATAACGCATAACGCATAACGCATAACGCATAACGCATAACGCATAACGCATAACGCATAACGCATAACGCATAACGCATAACGCATAACGCATAACGCATGACGCATGACGCATAACGCATAACGCATAACGCATAACGCATAACGCATAACGCGTAACGCATAACGGATAACGCATAACGCATAACGCATAACGGATAACCCATAACGCATAACGCATAAAGCATAGTCCATAATGCATAACGCATAACGCATAACGCATAACGCATAACGCATAACGAATAACGCATAACGCATAAAGCATAACGCTTAACGAATGACGCATAACGCATAACGCATGACACATTACTCATAACGCATTACGCATAACGCATAACGCATAACGAATAACGCATAATGCATAACGCATAACGCTTAACGCATGACGCATATCGCATAACGCATAACGCATAACGCATAACGCATAACGCATAACGCATAACGCATAACGCATAACGCATAACGCATAACGCATAACGCATAACGCATAACGCATAACGCATAACGCATAACGCATAACGCATAACGCATAACGCATAACGCATAACGCATAACGCATAACGCATAACGCATAACGCATAACGCATAACGCATAACGCATAACGCATAACGCATAACGCATTACGCATTACGCATGACGCATGACGCATAACGCATAACGCATAACGCATAACGCATAACGCATAACGCATAACGCATAACGCATAACGCATAACGCATAACGCATAAAGCATAACGCTTAACGAATAACGCATAACGCATAACGCATGATACATTACTCATAACGCATTACGCATAACGCATAACGCATAACGGATAACGCATAATGCATAACGCATAACGCTTAACGCATGACGCATATCGCATAACGCATAACGCATAACGCATAATGCATAACGCATAACGCATAACGCATAACGCATAACGCATAACGCATAACGCATAACGCATAACGCATAACGCATAACGCATAACGCATAACCCATAACGAATAACGCATAACGCTCAATGGAAAAGTCATAACGCATAACGCTCAATGAAAAAGTCATAATGCTTAACGCATAACGCATAACGCATAACGCATAACGCATAACGCATAACGCATAACGCATAACGCATAACGCATAACGCATAACGCATAACGCATAACGCATAACGCACATCGCATAACGCATAACGCATAACGCATAACGCATAACGCATAACGAATAACGCATAACGCATAACGCATAACGCATAACGCATAACGCATAACGCATAACGCATAACGCATAACGCACATCGCATAACGCATAACGCATAACGCATAACGCATAACGCATAACGCATAACGAATAACGCATAACGCATAACGCATAACGCATAACGCATAACGCATAACGCGTAACGCATAACGCGTAACGCATAACGCATAACGCATAACGCATAACGCATAACGCATATCGCATAACGCATAACGCATAACGCATAACGCATAACGCATAACGCATAACGCATAACGAATAACGCATAACGCATAAAGCATAACGCACATCGCATAACGCATAACGCATAACGCGTAACGCATAACGCATAACGCATAACGCATAACGCATAACGCATAACGCATATCGCATAACGCATAACGCATAACGCATAACGCATAACGCATAACGCATAACGCATAACGCATAACGCATAACGCATAACGCACATCGCATAACGCATAACGCATAATGCGTAACGCATAACGCATAACGCATAACGCATAACGCATAACGCATAACGCATATCGCATAACGCATAACGCATAACGCATAACGCATAACGCATAACGAATAACGCATAACGCATAAAGCATAACGCACATCGCATAACGCATATCGCATAACGCATAACGCATAACGCATAACGCATAACGCATAACGCATAACGCACATCGCATAACGCATAACGCATAACGCGTAACGCGTAACGCATAACGCATAACGCATAACGCATAACGCATAACGTATATCGCATAACGCATAACGCATAACGCATAACGCATAACGCATAACGCATAACGCATAACGAATAACGCATAACGCATAAAGCATAACGCTTAACGAATGACGCATAACGCATAACGCATGACACATTACTCATAACGCATTACGCATAACGCATAACGCATAACGAATAACGCATAATGCATAACGCATAACGCTTAACGCATGACGCATATCGCATAACGCATAATGCATAACGCATAACGGATAACGCATAACGCATAATGCATAACGCATAACGCATAACGCATAACGCATAACGCATAACGCATAACGCATAACGCATAACGCATAACGCATATCGCATAACGCATAACGCATAACGCATAACGCATAACGGATAACGCATAACGCATAATGCATAACGCATAACGCATAACGCATAACGCATAACGCATAACGCATAACGCATAACGCATAACGCATAACGCATAACGCATAACGCATAACCCATAACGCATAACGCATAACCCATAACGAATAACGCATAACGCTCAATGGAAAAGTCATAACGCATAACGCTCAATGAAAAAGTCATAATGCTTAACGCATAACGCATAACGCATAACGCATAACGCATAACGCATAACGCATAACGCATAACGCATAACGCATAACGCATAACGCATAACGCATAACGCATAACGCATAACGCATAACGCATAACGCATAACGCATAACGCATAACGCATAACGCACATCGCATAACGCATAACGCATAACGAATAACGCATAACGCAAAACGCATAACGCATAACGCATAACGCATAACGCATAACGCATAACGCATAACGCATAACGCATAACGCATAACGCATAACGCATAACGCATAACGCATAACGCATAACGCATAACGCATAACGCATAACGCATAACGCATAACGCATAACGCATAACGCATAACGCATAACGCATGACGCATGACGCATAACGCATAACGCATAACGCATAACGCATAACGCATAACGCGTAACGCATAACGGATAACGCATAACGCATAACGCATAACGGATAACCCATAACGCATAACGCATAAAGCATAGTCCATAACGCATAACGCATAACGCATAACGCATAACGCATAACGAATAACGCATAACGCATAAAGCATAACGCTTAACGAATGACGCATAACGCATAACGCATGACACATTACTCATAACGCATTACGCATAACGCATAACGCATAACGAATAACGCATAATGCATAACGCATAACGCTTAACGCATGACGCATATCGCATAACGCATAACGCATAACGCATAACGCATAACGCATAACGCATAACGCATAACGCATAACGCATAACGCATAACGCATAACGAATAACGCATAACGCATAAAGCATAACGCATAACGCATAACGCATAACGCATAACGCATAACGCATAACGCATATCGCATAACGCATAACGCATAACGCATAACGCATAACGCATAACGCATAACGCATAACGAATAACGCATAACGCATAAAGCATAACGCACATCGCATAACGCATAACGCATAACGCGTAACGCATAACGCATAACGCATAACGCATAACGCATAACGCATATCGCATAACGCATAACGCATAACGCATAACGCATAACGCATAACGCATAACGCATAACGCATAACGCATAACGCATAACGCACATCGCATAACGCATAACGCATAACGCGTAACGCATAACGCATAACGCATAACGCATAACGCATAACGCATAACGCATATCGCATAACGCATAACGCATAACGCATAACGCATAACGCATAACGCATAACGAATAACGCATAACGCATAAAGCATAACGCACATCGCATAACGCATATCGCATAACGCATAACGCATAACGCATAACGCATAACGCATAACGCATAACGCACATCGCATAACGCATAACGCATAACGCGTAACGCGTAACGCATAACGCATAACGCATAACGCATAACGCATAACGCATATCGCATAACGCATAACGCATAACGCATAACGCATAACGCATAACGCATAACGAATAACGCATAACGCATAAAGCATAACGCTTAACGAATGACGCATAACGCATAACGCATGACACATTACTCATAACGCATTACGCATAACGCATAACGCATAACGAATAACGCATAATGCATAACGCATAACGCTTAACGCATGACGCATATCGCATAACGCATAACGCATAACGCATAACGGATAACGCATAACGCATAATGCATAACGCATAACGCATAACGCATAACGCATAACGCATAACGCATAACGCATAACGCATAACGCATAACGCATAACGCATAACGCATAACGCATAACGCATAACGCATAACGCATAACGCATAACGCATAACGCATAACGCATAACGCATAACGCATAACGCATAACGCATAACCCATAACGCATAACGCATAACGCATAACGCATAACGCATAACGCATAACGCATAACGCATAACGCATAACGCATAACGCATAACGCATAACGCATAACGCATAACGCATAACGAATAACGCATAACGCATAACGCATAACGCATAACGCATAACGCATAACGCATAACGCATAACGCATAACGCATAACGCATAACGCATAACGCATAACGCATAACGCATAACGCATAACGCATAACGCATAACGCATAACGCATAACGCATAACGCATAACGCATAACGCGTAACGCATGACGCATAACGCATAACGCATAACGCATAACGCATAACGCATAACGCGTAACGCATAACGGATAACCCATAACGGATAACGCATAACGCATAACGCATAACGGATAACGCATGACGCATAACGGATAACCCATAACGCATAACGCATAAAGCATAGTCCATAACGCATAACGCATGACACATTACTCATAACGCATTACGCATAACGCATAACGCATAACGCATAACGCATAACGCATAACGCATAACGCATAACGCATAACGCATAACGAATAACGCATAACGCATAAAGCATAACGCACATCGCATAACGCATAACGCATAACGCGTAACGCATAACGCATAACGCATAACGCATAACGCATAACGCATATCGCATAACGCATAACGCATAACGCATAACGCATAACGCATAACGCATAACGCATAACGCATAACGCACATCGCATAACGCATAACGCATAACGCGTAACGCATAACGCATAACGCATAACGCATAACGCATAACGCATAACGCATATCGCATAACGCATAACGCATAACGCATAACGCATAACGCATAACGCATAACGAATAACGCATAACGCATAAAGCATAACGCACATCGCATAACGCATATCGCATAACGCATAACGCATAACGCATAACGCATAACGCATAACGCATAACGCATAACGCATAACGCACATCGCATAACGCATAACGCATAACGCGTAACGCGTAACGCATAACGCATAACGCATAACGCATAACGCATAACGCATAACGCATATCGCATAACGCATAACGCATAACGCATAACGCATAACGCATAACGCATAACGAATAACGCATAACGCATAAAGCATAACGCTTAACGAATGACGCATAACGCATAACGCATGACACATTACTCATAACGCATTACGCATAACGCATAACGCATAACGAATAACGCATAATGCATAACGCATAACGCTTAACGCATGACGCATATCGCATAACGCATAACGCATAACGCATAACGGATAACGCATAACGCATAATGCATAACGCATAACGCATAACGCATAACGCATAACGCATAACGCATAACGCATAACGCATAACGCATAACGCATAACGCATAACGCATAACGCATAACGCATAACGCATAACGCATAACGCATAACGCATAACGCATAACGCATAACGCATAACGCAAAACGCATAACGCATAACGCATAACGCATAACGCATAACCCATAACGCATAACGCATAACGCATAACGCATAACGCATAACGCATAACGCATAACGCATAACGCATAACGCATAACGCATAACGCATAACGCATAACGCATAACGCATAACGCATAACGCATAACGCATAACGCATAACGCATAACGCATAACGCATAACGCATAACGCATGACGCATGACGCATAACGCATAACGCATAACGCATAACGCATAACGCGTAACGCATGACGCATAACGCATAACGCATAACGCATAACGCATAACGCATAACGCATAACGCGTAACGCATAACGGATAACCCATAACGGATAACGCATAACGCATAACGCATAACGGATAACGCATGACGCATAACGGATAACCCATAACGCATAACGCATAAAGCATAGTCCATAACGCATAACGCATGACACATTACTCATAACGCATTACGCATAACGCATAACGCATAATGCATAACGCATTACGCATAACGCATAATGCATAACGCATTACGCATAACGCATAACGCTCAATGAAAAAGTCATAACGCATAACGCATAACGCATAACGCATAACGCATAACGCATAACGCATAACGCATAACGCATAACGCATAACGCATAACGCATAACGCGTAACGCATAACGGATAACCCATAACGGATAACGCATAACGCATAACGCATAACGGATAACGCATGACGCATAACGGATAACCCATAACGCATAACGCATAAAGCATAGTCCATAACGCATAACGCATGACACATTACTCATAACGCATTACGCATAACGCATAACGCATAATGCATAACGCATTACGCATAACGCATAATGCATAACGCATTACGCATAACGCATAACGCTCAATGAAAAAGTCATAACGCATAACGCATAACGCATAACGCATAACGCATAACGCATAACGCATAACGCATAACGCATAACGCATAACGCATAACGCATAACGCATAACGCATAACGCATAACGCATAACGCATAACGCATAACGCATAACGCATAACGCATAACGCATAACGCATAACGCATAACGCATAACGCATAACGCATAACGCATAACGCATAACGCATAACGCATAACGCATAACGCATAACGCATAACGCATAACGCATAACGCATAACGCATAACGCATTACGCATGACGCATGACGCATAACGCATAACGCATAACGCATAACGCATAACGCATAACGCATAACGCATAACGCATAACGCATAAAGCATAACGCTTAACGAATAACGCATAACGCATAACGCATGACACATTACTCATAACGCATTACGCATAACGCATAACGCATAACGGATAACGCATAACGCTTAACACATGACGCATATCGCATAACGCATAACGCAAAACGCATAACGGATAACGCATAACGCATAATGCATAACGCATAACGCATAACGCATAACGCATAACGCATAACGCATAACGCATAACGCATAACGCATAACCCATAACGCATAACGCATAACCCATAACGAATAACGCATAACGCTCAATGGAAAAGTCATAACGCATAACGCTCAATGAAAAAGTCATAATGCTTAACGCATAACGCATAACGCATAACGCATAACGCATAACGCATAACGCATAACGCATAACGCATAACGCATAACGCATAACGCATAACGCACATCGCATAACGCATAACGCATAACGCATAACGCATAACGCATAACGAATAACGCATAACGAATAACGCATAACGCATAACGCATAACGCATAACGCATAACGCGTAACGCATAACGCGTAACGCATAACGCATAACGCATAACGCATAACGCATAACGCATAACGCATAACGCATAACGCATAACGCATAACGCATAACGCATAACGCATAACGCGTAACGCGTAACGCGTAACGCATAACGCATAACGCATAACGCATAACGCATAACGCATAACGTATAACGCATAACGCATAACGCATAACGCATAACGCATAACGCATAACGCATAACGCATAACGCATAACGCATAACGCATAACGCATGACACATTACTCATAACGCATTACGCATAACGCATAACGCATAACGGATAACGCATAATGCATAACGCATAACGCTTAACGCATGACGCATATCGCATAACGCATAACGCATAACGCATAACGCATAACGCATAACGCATAACGCATAACGCATAACGCATAACGCATAACGCATAACGCATAACGCATAACGCATAACGCATAACGCATAACGCATAACGCATAACGCATAACGCATAACGCATAACGCATAACGCATAACGCATAACGCGTAACGCATAACGCATAACGCATAACGCATAACGCATAACGCATAACGCATATCGCATAACGCATAACGCATAACGCATAACGCATAACGCATAACGCATAACGCATAACGCATAACGCATAACGCATAACGCATAACGCACATCGCATAACGCGTAACGCATAATGCGTAACGCATAACGCATAACGCATAACGCATAACGCATAACGCATAACGCATATCGCATAACGCATAACGCATAACGCATAACGCATAACGCATAACGAATAACGCATAACGCATAAAGCATAACGCACATCGCATAACGCATATCGCATAACGCATAACGCATAACGCATAACGCATAACGCATAACGCATAACGCACATCGCATAACGCATAACGCATAACGCGTAACGCGTAACGCATAACGCATAACGCATAACGCATAACGCATAACGTATATCGCATAACGCATAACGCATAACGCATAACGCATAACGCATAACGCATAACGCATAACGAATAACGCATAACGCATAAAGCATAACGCTTAACGAATGACGCATAACGCATAACGCATGACACATTACTCATAACGCATTACGCATAACGCATAACGCATAACGAATAACGCATAATGCATAACGCATAACGCTTAACGCATGACGCATATCGCATAACGCATAATGCATAACGCATAACGGATAACGCATAACGCATAATGCATAACGCATAACGCATAACGCATAACGCATAACGCATAACGCATAACGCATAACGCATAACGCATATCGCATAACGCATAACGCATAACGCATAACGCATAACGGATAACGCATAACGCATAATGCATAACGCATAACGCATAACGCATAACGCATAACGCATAACGCATAACGCATAACGCATAACGCATAACGCATAACGCATAACCCATAACGCATAACGCATAACCCATAACGAATAACGCATAACGCTCAATGGAAAAGTCATAACGCATAACGCTCAATGAAAAAGTCATAATGCTTAACGCATAACGCATAACGCATAACGCATAACGCATAACGCATAACGCATAACGCATAACGCATAACGCATAACGCATAACGCATAACGCATAACGCATAACGCATAACGCATAACGCATAACGCATAACGCACATCGCATAACGCATAACGCATAACGAATAACGCATAACGCAAAACGCATAACGCATAACGCATAACGCATAACGCATAACGCATAACGCATAACGCATAACGCATAACGCATAACGCATAACGCATAACGCATAACGCATAACGCATAACGCATAACGCATAACGCATAACGCATAACGCATAACGCATAACGCATAACGCATAACGCATGACGCATGACGCATAACGCATAACGCATAACGCATAACGCATAACGCATAACGCGTAACGCATAACGGATAACGCATAACGCATAACGCATAACGGATAACCCATAACGCATAACGCATAAAGCATAGTCCATAACGCATAACGCATAACGCATAACGCATAACGCATAACGAATAACGCATAACGCATAAAGCATAACGCTTAACGAATGACGCATAACGCATAACGCATGACACATTACTCATAACGCATTACGCATAACGCATAACGCATAACGAATAACGCATAATGCATAACGCATAACGCTTAACGCATGACGCATATCGCATAACGCATAACGCATAACGCATAACGCATAACGCATAACGCATAACGCATAACGCATAACGCATAACGCATAACGAATAACGCATAACGCATAAAGCATAACGCATAACGCATAACGCATAACGCATAACGCATAACGCATAACGCATATCGCATAACGCATAACGCATAACGCATAACGCATAACGCATAACGCATAACGCATAACGAATAACGCATAACGCATAAAGCATAACGCACATCGCATAACGCATAACGCATAACGCGTAACGCATAACGCATAACGCATAACGCATAACGCATAACGCATATCGCATAACGCATAACGCATAACGCATAACGCATAACGCATAACGCATAACGCATAACGCATAACGCATAACGCATAACGCACATCGCATAACGCATAACGCATAACGCGTAACGCATAACGCATAACGCATAACGCATAACGCATAACGCATAACGCATATCGCATAACGCATAACACATAACGCATAACGCATAACGCATAACGCATAACGAATAACGCATAACGCATAAAGCATAACGCACATCGCATAACGCATATCGCATAACGCATAACGCATAACGCATAACGCATAACGCATAACGCATAACGCATAACGCATAACGCACATCGCATAACGCATAACGCATAACGCGTAACGCGTAACGCATAACGCATAACGCATAACGCATAACGCATAACGCATATCGCATAACGCATAACGCATAACGCATAACGCATAACGCATAACGCATAACGAATAACGCATAACGCATAAAGCATAACGCTTAACGAATGACGCATAACGCATAACGCATGACACATTACTCATAACGCATTACGCATAACGCATAACGCATAACGAATAACGCATAATGCATAACGCATAACGCTTAACGCATGACGCATATCGCATAACGCATAACGCATAACGCATAACGGATAACGCATAACGCATAATGCATAACGCATAACGCATAACGCATAACGCATAACGCATAACGCATAACGCATAACGCATAACGCATAACGCATAACGCATAACGCATAACGCATAACGCATAACGCATAACGCATAACGCATAACGCATAACGCATAACGCATAACGCATAACGCATAACGCATAACGCATAACCCATAACGCATAACGCATAACGCATAACGCATAACGCATAACGCATAACGCATAACGCATAACGCATAACGCATTACGCATAACGCATAATGCATAACGCATTACGCATAACGCATAACGCTCAATGAAAAAGTCATAACGCATAACGCATAACGCATAACGCATAACGCATAACGCATAACGCATAACGCATAACGCATAACGCATAACGCATAACGCATAACGCATAACGCATAACGCATAACGCATAACGCATAACGCATAACGCATAACGCATAACGCATAACGCATAACGCATAACGCATAACGCATAACGCATAACGCGTAACGCATAACGGATAACCCATAACGGATAACGCATAACGCATAACGCATAACGGATAACGCATGACGCATAACGGATAACCCATAACGCATAACGCATAAAGCATAGTCCATAACGCATAACGCATGACACATTACTCATAACGCATTACGCATAACGCATAACGCATAACGCATAACGCATAACGCATAACGCATAACGCATAACGCATAACGCATAACGAATAACGCATAACGCATAAAGCATAACGCACATCGCATAACGCATAACGCATAACGCGTAACGCATAACGCATAACGCATAACGCATAACGCATAACGCATATCGCATAACGCATAACGCATAACGCATAACGCATAACGCATAACGCATAACGCATAACGCATAACGCACATCGCATAACGCATAACGCATAACGCGTAACGCATAACGCATAACGCATAACGCATAACGCATAACGCATAACGCATATCGCATAACGCATAACGCATAACGCATAACGCATAACGCATAACGCATAACGAATAACGCATAACGCATAAAGCATAACGCACATCGCATAACGCATATCGCATAACGCATAACGCATAACGCATAACGCATAACGCATAACGCATAACGCATAACGCATAACGCACATCGCATAACGCATAACGCATAACGCGTAACGCGTAACGCATAACGCATAACGCATAACGCATAACGCATAACGCATAACGCATATCGCATAACGCATAACGCATAACGCATAACGCATAACGCATAACGCATAACGAATAACGCATAACGCATAAAGCATAACGCTTAACGAATGACGCATAACGCATAACGCATGACACATTACTCATAACGCATTACGCATAACGCATAACGCATAACGAATAACGCATAATGCATAACGCATAACGCTTAACGCATGACGCATATCGCATAACGCATAACGCATAACGCATAACGGATAACGCATAACGCATAATGCATAACGCATAACGCATAACGCATAACGCATAACGCATAACGCATAACGCATAACGCATAACGCATAACGCATAACGCATAACGCATAACGCATAACGCATAACGCATAACGCATAACGCATAACGCATAACGCATAACGCATAACGCATAACGCATAACGCATAACGCATAACGCATAACGCATAACCCATAACGCATAACGCATAACGCATAACGCATAACGCATAACGCATAACGCATAACGCATAACGCATAACGCATAACGCATAACGCATAACGCATAACGCATAACGAATAACGCATAACGCATAACGCATAACGCATAACGCATAACGCATAACGCATAACGCATAACGCATAACGCATAACGCATAACGCATAACGCATAACGCATAACGCATAACGCATAACGCATAACGCATAACGCATAACGCATAACGCATAACGCATAACGCATAACGCATAACGCATAACGCATAACGCATAACGCATAACGCATAACGCATAACGCATAACGCATAACGCATAACGCATAACGCATAACGCATGACGCATGACGCATAACGCATAACGCATAACGCATAACGCATAACGCGTAACGCATGACGCATAACGCATAACGCATAACGCATAACGCATAACGCGTAACGCATAACGGATAACCCATAACGGATAACGCATAACGCATAACGCATAACGGATAACGCATGACGCATAACGGATAACCCATAACGCATAACGCATAAAGCATAGTCCATAACGCATAACGCATGACACATTACTCATAACGCATTACGCATAACGCATAACGCATAATGCATAACGCATTACGCATAACGCATAATGCATAACGCATTACGCATGACGCATAACGCTCAATGAAAAAGTCATAACGCATAACGCATAACGCATAACGCATAACGCATAACGCATAACGCATAACGCATAACGCATAACGCATAACGCATAACGCATAACGCATAACGCATAACGCATAACGCGTAACGCATAACGGATAACCCATAACGGATAACGCATAACGCATAACGCATAACGGATAACGCATGACGCATAACGGATAACCCATAACGCATAACGCATAAAGCATAGTCCATAACGCATAACGCATGACACATTACTCATAACGCATTACGCATAACGCATAACGCATAATGCATAACGCATTACGCATAACGCATAATGCATAACGCATTACGCATAACGCATAACGCTCAATGAAAAAGTCATAACGCATAACGCATAACGCATAACGCATAACGCATAACGCATAACGCATAACGCATAACGCATAACGCATAACGCATAACGCATAACGCATAACGCATAACGCATAACGCATAACGCATAACGCATAACGCATAACGCATAACGCATAACGCATAACGCATAACGCATAACGCATAACGCATAACGCATAACGCATAACGCATAACGCATAACGCATAACGCATAACGCATAACGCATAACGCATAACGCATAACGCATAACGCATAACGCATAACGCATAACGCATAACGCATAACGCATAACGCATAACGCATAACGCATAACGCATAACGCATAACGCATAACGCATAACGCATAACGCATAACGCATAACGCATAACGCATAACGCATAACGCATAACGCATAACGCATAACGCATAACGCATAACGCATAACGCATAACGCATAACGCATAACGCATAACGCATAACGCATAACGCATAACGCATAACGCATAACGCATAACGCATAACGCATAACGCATAACGCATAACGCATAACGCATAACGCATAACGCATAACGCATAACGCATAACCCATAACGCATAACGCATAACGCATAACGCATAACGCATAACGCATAACGCATAACGCATAACGCATAACGCATAACGCATAACGCATAACGAATAACGCGTAACGCATAACGCATAACGCATAACGCATAACGCATAACGCATAACGCATAACGCATAACGCATAACGCATAACGCATAACGCATAACGCATAACGCATAACGCATAACGCATAACGCATAACGCATAACGCATAACGCATAACGCATAACGCATAACGCATAACGCATAACGCATAACGCATAACGCATAACGCATAACGCATAACGCATAACGCATAACGCATAACGCATAACGCATGACGCATGACGCATAACGCATAACGCATAACGCATAACGCATAACGCGTAACGCATGACGCATAACGCATAACGCATAACGCATAACGCATAACGCATAACGCATAACGCATAACGCATAACGCATAACGCATAACGCATAACGCATAACGCATAACGCATAACGCATAACGCATAACGCATAACGCATAACGCATAACGCATAACGCATAACGCATAACGCATAACGCATAACGCATAACGCATAACGCATAACGCATAACGCATAACGCATAACGCATAACGCATAACGCATAACGCATAACGCATAACGCATAACGCATAACGCATAACGCATAACGCATAACGCATAACGCATAACGCATAACGCATAACGCATAACGCATAACGCATAACGCATAACGCATAACGCATAACGCATAACGCATAACGCATAACGCATAACGCATAACGCATAACGCATAACGCATAACGCATAACGCATAACGCATAACGCATAACGCATAACGCATAACGCATAACGCATAACGCATAACGCATAACGCATAACGCATAACGCATAACGCATAACGCATAACGCATAACGCATAACGCATAACGCATAACGCATAACGCATAACGCATAACGCATAACGCATAACGCATAACGCATAACGCATAACGCATAACGCATAACGCATAACGCATAACGCATAACGCATAACGCATAACGCATAACGCATAACGCATAACGCATAACGCATAACGCATAACGCATAACGCATAACGCATAACGCATAACGCATAACGCATAACGCATAACGCATAACGCATAACGCATAACGCATAACGCATAACGCATAACGCATAACGCATAACGCATAACGCATAACCCATAACGCATAACGCATAACGCATAACGCATAACGCATAACGCATAACGCATAACGCATAACGCATAACGCATAACGCATAACGAATAACGCGTAACGCATAACGCATAACGCATAACGCATAACGCATAACGCATAACGCATAACGCATAACGCATAACGCATAACGCATAACGCATAACGCATAACGCATAACGCATAACGCATAACGCATAACGCATAACGCATAACGCATAACGCATAACGCATAACGCATAACGCATAACGCATAACGCATAACGCATAACGCATAACGCATAACGCATAACGCATAACGCATAACGCATAACGCATGACGCATGACGCATAACGCATAACGCATAACGCATAACGCATAACGCGTAACGCATGACGCATAACGCATAACGCATAACGCATAACGCATAACGCATAACGCGTAACGCATAACGGATAACCCATAACGGATAACGCATAACGCATAACGCATAACGGATAACGCATGACGCATAACGGATAACCCATAACGCATAACGCATAAAGCATAGTCCATAACGCATAACGCATGACACATTACTCATAACGCATTACGCATAACGCATAACGCATAATGCATAACGCATTACGCATAACGCATAATGCATAACGCATTACGCATAACGCATAACGCTCAATGAAAAAGTCATAACGCATAACGCATAACGCATAACGCATAACGCATAACGCATAACGCATAACGCATAACGCATAACGCATAACGCGTAACGCATAACGGATAACCCATAACGGATAACGCATAACGCATAACGCATAACGGATAACGCATGACGCATAACGGATAACCCATAACGCATAACGCATAAAGCATAGTCCATAACGCATAACGCATGACACATTACTCATAACGCATTACGCATAACGCATAACGCATAATGCATAACGCATTACGCATAACGCATAATGCATAACGCATTACGCATAACGCATAACGCTCAATGAAAAAGTCATAACGCATAACGCATAACGCATAACGCATAACGCATAACGCATAACGCATAACGCATAACGCATAACGCATAACGCATAACGCATAACGCATAACGCATAACGCATAACGCATAACGCATAACGCATAACGCATAACGCATAACGCATAACGCATAACGCATAACGCATAACGCATAACGCATAACGCATAACGCATAACGCATAACGCATAACGCATAACGCATAACGCATAACGCATAACGCATAACGCATAACGCATAACGCATAACGCATAACGCATAACGCATAACGCATAACGCATAACGCATAACGCATAACGCATAACGCATAACGCATAACGCATAACGCATAACGCATAACGCATAACGCATAACGCATAACGCATAACGCATAACGCATAACGCATAACGCATAACGCATAACGCATAACGCATAACGCATAACGCATAACGCATAACGCATAACGCATAACGCATAACGCATAACGCATAACGCATAACGCATTACGCATGACGCATGACGCATAACGCATAACGCATAACGCATAACGCATAACGCATAACGCATAACGCATAACGCATAACGCATAAAGCATAACGCTTAACGAATAACGCATAACGCATAACGCATGACACATTACTCATAACGCATTACGCATAACGCATAACGGATAACGCATAACGCTTAACACATGACGCATATCGCATAACGCATAACGCAAAACGCAAAACGCATAACGGATAACGCATAACGCATAATGCATAACGCATAACGCATAACGCATAACGCATAACGCATAACGCATAACGCATAACGCATAACCCATAACGCATAACGCATAACCCATAACGAATAACGCATAACGCTCAATGGAAAAGTCATAACGCATAACGCTCAATGAAAAAGTCATAATGCTTAACGCATAACGCATAACGCATAACGCATAACGCATAACGCATAACGCATAACGCATAACGCATAACGCATAACGCATAACGCATAACGCATAACGCATAACGCACATCGCATAACGCATAACGCATAACGCATAACGCATAACGCATAACGAATAACGCATAACGAATAACGCATAACGCATAACGCATAACGCATAACGCATAACGCGTAACGCATAACGCGTAACGCATAACGCATAACGCATAACGCATAACGCATAACGCATAACGCATAACGCATAACGCATAACGCATAACGCATAACGCATAACGCATAACGCATAACGCATAACGCATAACGCATAACGCGTAACGCGTAACGCGTAACGCATAACGCATAACGCATAACGCATAACGCATAACGCATAACGCATAACGTATAACGCATAACGCATAACGCATAACGCATAACGCATAACGCATAACGCATAACGCATAACGCATAACGCATAACGCATAACGCATGACACATTACTCATAACGCATTACGCATAACGCATAACGCATAACGGATAACGCATAATGCATAACGCATAACGCTTAACGCATGACGCATATCGCATAACGCATAACGCATAACGCATAACGCATAACGCATAACGCATAACGCATAACGCATAACGCATAACGCATAACGCATAACGCATAACGCATAACGCATAACGCATAACGCATAACGCATAACGCATAACGCATAACGCATAACGCATAACGCATAACGCATAACGCATAACGCATAACGCATAACGCATAACGCATAACGCATAACGCATAACGCATAACGCATAACGCATAACGCATAACGCATAACGCATAACGCATAACCCATAACGCATAACGCATAACCCATAACGAATAACGCATAACGCTCAATGGAAAAGTCATAACGCATAACGCTCAATGAAAAAGTCATAATGCTTAACGCATAACGCATAACGCATAACGCATAACGCATAACGCATAACGCATAACGCATAACGCATAACGCATAACGCATAACGCATAACGCATAACGCACATCGCATAACGCATAACGCATAACGCATAACGCATAACGCATAACGAATAACGCATAACGCATAACGCATAACGCATAACGCATAACGCATAACGCATAACGCATAACGCACATCGCATAACGCATAACGCATAACGCATAACGCATAACGCATAACGCATAACGAATAACGCATAACGCATAACGCATAACGCATAACGCATAACGCGTAACGCATAACGCGTAACGCATAACGCATAACGCATAACGCATAACGCATAACGCATATCGCATAACGCATAACGCATAACGCATAACGCATAACGCATAACGCATAACGCATAACGAATAACGCATAACGCATAAAGCATAACGCACATCGCATAACGCATAACGCATAACGCGTAACGCATAAAGCATAACGCATAACGCATAACGCATAACGCATATCGCATAACGCATAACGCATAACGCATAACGCATAACGCATAACGCATAACGCATAACGCATAACGCATAACGCATAACGCACATCGCATAACGCATAACGCATAACGCGTAACGCATAACGCATAACGCATAACGCATAACGCATAACGCATAACGCATATCGCATAACGCATAACGCATAACGCATAACGCATAACGCATAACGCATAACGAATAACGCATAACGCATAAAGCATAACGCACATCGCATAACGCATATCGCATAACGCATAACGCATAACGCATAACGCATAACGCATAACGCATAACGCACATCGCATAACGCATAACGCATAACGCGTAACGCGTAACGCATAACGCATAACGCATAACGCATAACGCATAACGCATATCGCATAACGCATAACGCATAACGCATAACGCATAACGCATAACGCATAACGAATAACGCATAACGCATAAAGCATAACGCTTAACGAATGACGCATAACGCATAACGCATGACACATTACTCATAACGCATTACGCATAACGCATAACGCATAACGAATAACGCATAATGCATAACGCATAACGCTTAACGCATGACGCATATCGCATAACGCATAACGCATAACGCATAACGGATAACGCATAACGCATAATGCATAACGCATAACGCATAACGCATAACGCATAACGCATAACGCATAACGCATAACTCATAACGCATAACGCATAACGCATAACGCATAACGCATAACGCATAACGCATAACCCATAACGCATAACGCATAACGCATAACGCATAACGCATAACGCATAACGCATAACGCATAACGCATAACGCATAACGCATAACGCATAACGCATAACGCATAACGCATAACGCATAACGCATAACGCATAACGCATAACGCATATCGCATAACGCATAACGCATAACGCATAACGCATAACGCATAACGCATTACGCATGACGCATGACGCATAACGCATAACGCATAACGCATAACGCATAACGCATAACGCATAACGCATAACGCATAACGCATAACGCATAAAGCATAACGCTTAACGAATAACGCATAACGCATAACGCATGACACATTACTCATAACGCATTACGCATAACGCATAACGCATAACGGATAACGCATAACGCTTAACACATGACGCATATCGCATAACGCATAACGCAAAACGCATAACGGATAACGCATAACGCATAATGCATAACGCATAACGCATAACGCATAACGCATAACGCATAACGCATAACGCATAACGCATAACCCATAACGCATAACGCATAACCCATAACGAATAACGCATAACGCTCAATGGAAAAGTCATAACGCATAACGCTCAATGAAAAAGTCATAATGCTTAACGCATAACGCATAACGCATAACGCATAACGCATAACGCATAACGCATAACGCATAACGCATAACGCATAACGCATAACGCATAACGCATAACGCATAACGCATAACGCATAACGCATAACGCATAACGCATAACGCATAACGCATAACGCACATCGCATAACGCATAACGCATAACGCATAACGCATAACGCATAACGAATAACGCATAACGCATAACGCATAACGCATAACGCGTAACGCATAACGCGTAACGCATAACGCATAACGCATAACGCATAAAGCATAACGCTTAACGAATGACGCATAACGCATAACGCATGACACATTACTCATAACGCATTACGCATAACGCATAACGCATAACGAATAACGCATAACGCATAACGCATAACGCATAACGCATAACGCATGACGCATGACGCATAACGCATAACGCATAACGCATAACGCATAACGCATAACGCGTAACGCATGACGCATAACGCATAACGCATAACGCATAACGCATAACGCATAACGCGTAACGCATAACGCATAACGCATAACGCGTAACGCATAACGGATAACCCATAACGGATAACGCATAACGCATAACGCATAACGGATAACGCATGACGCATAACGGATAACCCATAACGCATAACGCATAAAGCATAGTCCATAACGCATAACGCATGGCACATTACTCATAACGCATTACGCATAACGCATAACGCATAATGCATAACGCATTACGCATAACGCATAACGCTCAATGAAAAAGTCATAACGCATAACGCATAACGCATAACGCATAACGCATAACGCATAACGCATAACGCATAACGCATAACGCATAACGCATAACGCATAACGCATAACGCATAACGCATAACGCATAACGCATAACGCATAACGCATAACGCATAACGCATAACGCATAACGCATAACGCATAACGCATAACGCATAACGCATAACGCATAACGCATAACGCATAACGCATAACGCATAACGCATAACGCATAACGCATAACGCATAACGCATAACGCATAACGCATAACGCATAACGCATAACGCATAACGCATAACGCATAACGCATAACGCATAACGCATAACGCATAACGCATAACGCATAACGCATAACGCATAACGCATAACGCATAACGCATAACGCATAACGCATAACGCATAACGCATAACGCATAACGCATAACGCATAACGCATAACGCATAACGCATAACGCATAACGCATAACGCATAACGCATAACGCATAACGCATAACGCATAACGCATAACGCATAACGCATAACGCATAACGCATAACGCATAACGCATAACGCATAACGCATAACGCATAACGCATAACGCATAACGCATAACGCATAACGCATAACGCATAACGCATAACGCATAACGCATAACGCATAACGCATAACGCATAACGCATAACGCATAACGCATAACGCATAACGCATAACGCATAACGCATAACGCATAACGCATAACGCATAACGCATATCGCATAACGCATAACGCATAACGCATAACGCATAACGCATAACGCATGACGCATGACGCATAACGCATAACGCATAACGCATAACGCATAACGCATAACGCATAACGCATAACGCATAACGCATAACGCATAACGCATAACGCATAACGCATAACGCATAACGCATAACGCATAACGCATAACGCATAACGCATAACGCATAACGCATAACGCATGACGCATGACGCATAACGCATAACGCATAACGCATAACGCATAACGCATAACGCGTAACGCATGACGCATAACGCATAACGCATAACGCATAACGCATAACGCATAACGCGTAACGCATAACGGATAACCCATAACGGATAACGCATAACGCATAACGCATAACGGATAACGCATGACGCATAACGGATAACCCATAACGC
Organism: Lasioglossum baleicum; assembly: GCF_051020765.1. Classification (NCBI taxonomy): domain Eukaryota; kingdom Metazoa; phylum Arthropoda; class Insecta; order Hymenoptera; family Halictidae; genus Lasioglossum; species Lasioglossum baleicum. Next base: position 139,906 of record NW_027469329.1, read on the forward strand.
ATAACGCATAAAGCATAGTCCATAACGCATAACGCATGGCACATTACTCATAACGCATTACGCATAACGCATAACGCATAATGCATAACGCATTACGCATAACGCATAACGCATAACGCATAACGCATAACGCATAACGCATAACGCATAACGCATAACGCATAACGCATAACGCATAACGCATAACGCATAACGCATAACGCATAACGCATAACGCATAACGCATAACGCATAACGCATAACGCATGACGCATATCGCATAACGCATAACGCATAACGCATAACGGATAACGCATAACGCATAATGCATAACGCATAACGCATAACGCATAACGCATAACCCATAACGCATAACGCATAACCCATAACGAATAACGCATAACGCTCAATGGAAAAGTCATAACGCATAACGCTTAATGAAAAAGTCATAATGCTTAACGCATAACGCATAACGCATAACGCATAACGCATAACGCATAACGCATAACGCATAACGCATAACGCATAACGCATAACGCACATCGCATAACGCATAACGCATAACGCATAACGCATAACGCATAACGAATAACGCATAACGCATAACGCATAACGCATAACGCATAACGCATAACGCATAACGCATAACGCGTAACGCATAACGCGTAACGCATAACGTATAACGCTTAACGCATAACGCATAACACATAACGCATAACGCATAACGAATAACGCATAACGCATAACGCATAACGCGTAACGCATATCGCATAACGCATAACGTTCAATGAAAAAGTCATAACGCATAACGCATATCGCATAACCCGTAAAGCACAACGCATAACACATAACGCATAACGCATAACACATAACGCATATCGCATAACGTATAACGCTTAACGCATAACGCATAACACATAACGCATAACGCATAACGCATAACGCATAACGCATAACGCATAACGCATAACGCATAACGCATAACGCATAACGCATAACGCATAACGCATAACGCATAACGCATAACGCATAACGCATAACGCATAACGCATAACGCATAACGAATGACGCATATCGCATAACGCATAACGCTTAACGAATAACGCAGAACGCATAACGCATAACGCATATCGCATAACGCATAACGCTTAACGAATAACGCAGAACGCATAACGCATAACGCATAACGCATAACGGATAACGCATAACGCATAACGCATAACGCATAACGCATAACGCATAACGCATAACGCATAACGCATAACGCATAACGCATAACGCATAACGCATAACGCATAACGCATAACGCATAACGCATAACGCATAACGCATAACGCATAACGCATAACGCATAACGCATAACGCATAACGCATAACGCATAACGCATAACGCATAACGCATAACGCATAACGCATAACGCATAACGCATAACGCATAACGCATAACGCATAACGCATAACGCATAACGCATAACGCGTAACGCGTAACGCATAACGCATAACGCATAACGCATAACGCATAACGCATAACGCATAACGCATAACGCATAACGCATAACGCGTAACGCGTAACGCATAACGCATAACGCATAACGCATAACGCATAACGCATAACGCATAACGCATAACGCATAACGCATAACGCATAACGCATAACGCATAACGCATAACGCATAACGCATAACGCATAACGCATGACACATTACTCATAACGCTCAATGGAAAAGTCATAACGCATAACGCTCAATGAAAAAGTCATAATGCTTAACGCATAACGCATAACGCATAACGCATAACGCATAACGCATAACGCATAACGCATAACGCATAACGCATAACGCATAACGCATAACGCATAACGCATAACGCATAACGCATAACGCATAACGCATAACGCATAACGCATAACGCATAACGCATAACGCATAACGCATAACGCATAACGCATAACGCATAACGCATAGCGCATAACGCATAACGCATAACGCATAACGCATAACGCATAACGCATAACGCATAACGCATAACGCATAACGCATAACGCATAACGCATAACGCATAACGCATAACGCATAACGCATAACGCATAACGCACATCGCATAACGCATAACGCATAACGCATAACGCATAACGCATAACGCATAACGCATAACGAATAACGCATAACGCATAACGCATAACGCATAACGCATAACGCGTAACGCATAACGCGTAACGCATAACGCATAACGCATAACGCATAACGCATAACGCATATCGCATAACGCATAACGCATAACGCATAACGCATAACGCATAACGCATAACGCATAACGCATAACGCATAACCCATAACGCATAACGCATAACGCATAACGCATAACGCATAACGCATAACCCATAACGAATAACGCATAACGCTCAATGGAAAAGTCATAACCCATAACGCATAACGCATAACGCATAACGCATAACGCATGACGCATAACGCATAACGCATAACGCATAACGCATAACGCATAACGCATAACGCATAACCCATAACGCATAACGCATAACGCATAACGCATAACGCATAACGCATAACCCATAACGCATAACGCATAACGCATGACACATTACTCATAACGCATTACGCATAACGCATAACGCATAACGCATAACGGATAACGCATAATGCATAACGCATAACGCTTAACGCATGACGCATATCGCATAACGCATAACGCATAACGCATAACGGATAACGCATAACGCATAATGCATAACGCATAACGCATAACGCATAACGCATAACGCATAACCCATAACGCATAACGCATAACGCATAACGCATAACGCATAACGCATAACCCATAACGAATAACGCATAACGCTCAATGGAAAAGTCATAACCCATAACGCATAACGCATAACGCATAACGCATAACGCATGACGCATAACGCATAACGCATAACGCATAACCCATAACGCATAACGCATAACGCATAACGCATAACGCATAACGCATAACGCATAACCCATAACGCATAACGCATAACGCATAACGCATAACGCATAACCCATAACGCATAACGCATAACCCATAACGAATAACGGATAACGCATAATGCATAACGCATAACGCTTAACGCATGACGCATATCGCATAACGCATAACGCATAACGCATAACGCATAACGGATAACGCATAACGCATAACGCATAACGCATAACGCATAACGCATAACGCATAACGCATAACGCATAACGCATAACGCATAACGCATAACGCATAACGCATAACGCATAACGCATAACGCATAACGCATAACGCATAACGCATAACGCATAACGCATAACGCATATCGCATAACGCATAACGTTCAATGAAAAAGTCATAACGCATAACGCATATCGCATAACCCGTAAAGCACAACGCATAACACATAACGCATAACGCATAACACATAACGCATAACGCATAACGTATAACGCTTAACGCATAACGCATAACACATAACGCATAACGCATAACGTATAACGCTTAACGCATAACGCATAACACATAACGCATAACGCATAACGCATAACGCATAACGCATAACGCATAACGCATAACGCGTAACGCGTAACGCATAACGCATAACGCATAACGCATAACGCATAACGCATAACGCATAACGCATAACGCATAACGCATAACGCATAACGCATAACGCATAACGCATAACGCATAACGCATAACGCATAACGCATAACGCATAACCCATAACGCATAACGCATAACCCATAACGAATAACGGATAACGCATAATGCATAACGCATAACGCTTAACGCATGACGCATATCGCATAACGCATAACGCATAACGCATAACGCATAACGCATAACGGATAACGCATAACGCATAACGCATAACGCATAACGCATAACGCATAACGCATAACGCGTAACGCGTAACGCATAACGCATAACGCATAACGCATAACGCATAACGCATAACGCATAACGCATAACGCATAACGCATAACGCATAACGCGTAACGCATAACGGATAACGCATAACGCATAACGCATAACGCATAACGCATAACGCATAACGCATAACGCATAACGCATAACGCATAACGCATAACGCATAACGCATAACGCATAACGCATAACGCATAACGCATAACGCATAACGCATAACGCATAACGCATTACGCATAACGCATAACGCATAACGCATAACGCATAACGCATAACGCATAACGCATAACGCATATCGCATAACGCATAACGTTCAATGAAAAAGTCATAACGCATAACGCATATCGCATAACCCGTAAAGCACAACGCATAACACATAACGCATAACGCATAACGCATAACGCATAACGCATAACGCATAACGCATAACGCATAACGCATAACCCATAACGCATAACGCATAACCCATAACGAATAACGGATAACGCATAACGCATAACGCATAACGCTTAACGCATGACGCATATCGCATAACGCATAACGCATAACGCATAACGCATAACGGATAACGCATAACGCACAACGCATAACGCATAACGCATAACGCATAACGCATAACGCGTAACGCGTAACGCATAACGCATAACGCATAACGCATAACGCATAACGCATAACGCATAACGCATAACGCATAACGCATAACGCGTAACGCATAACGGATAACGCATAACGCATAACGCATAACGCATAACGCATAACGCATAACGCATAACGCATAACGCATAACGCATAACGCATAACGCATAACGCATAACGCATAACGCATAACGCATAACGCATAACGCATAACGCATAACGCATAACGCATAACGCATTACGCATAACGCATAACGCATAACGCATAACGCATAACGCATAACGCATAACGCATAACGCATAACGCATAACGCATAACGCATAACGCATAACGCATAACGCATAACGCGTAACGCGTAACGCGTAACGCATAACGGATAACGCATAACGCATAACGCATAACGCATAACGCATAACGCATAACGCATAACGCATAACGCATAACGCATAACGCATAACGCATAACGCATAACGCATAACGCATAACGCATAACGCATAACGCATAACGCATAACGCATAACGCATAACGCATAACGCATAACGCATAACGCATAACGCATAACGCATAACGCATAACGCATAACGCATAACGCATAACGCATAACGCATAACGCATAACGCATAACGCATAACGCATAACGCATAACGCATAACGCATAACGCATAACGCATAACGCATAACGCATAACGCATAACGCATAACGCATATCGCATAACGCATAACGTTCAATGAAAAAGTCATAACGCATAACGCATATCGCATAACCCGTAAAGCACAACGCATAACACATAACGCATAGCGCATAACACATAACGCATAACGCATAACGTATAACGCTTAACGCATAACGCATAACACATAACGCATAACGCATAACGTATAACGCTTAACGCATAACGCATAACACATAACGCATAACGCATAACGCATAACGCATAACGCATAACGCATAACGCATAACGCATAACGCGTAACGCGTAACGCATAACGCATAACGCATAACGCATAACGCATAACGCATAACGCATAACGCATAACGCATAACGCATAACGCATAACGCATAACGCATAACGCATAACGCATAACGCATAACGCATAACGCATAACGCATAACCCATAACGCATAACGCATAACCCATAACGAATAACGGATAACGCATAATGCATAACGCATAACGCTTAACGCATGACGCATATCGCATAACGCATAACGCATAACGCATAACGCATAACGCATAACGGATAACGCATAACGCATAACGCATAACGCATAACGCATAACGCATAACGCATAACGCATAACGCATAACGCATAACGCATAACGCATAACGCATAACGCATAACGCATAACGCATTACGCATAACGCATAACGCATAACGCATAACGCATAACGCATAACGCATAACGCATAACGCATATCGCATAACGCATAACGTTCAATGAAAAAGTCATAACGCATAACGCATATCGCATAACCCGTAAAGCACAACGCATAACACATAACGCATAACGCATAACGCATAACGCATAACGCATAACGCATAACGCATAACGCATAACGCATAACCCATAACGCATAACGCATAACCCATAACGAATAACGGATAACGCATAACGCATAACGCATAACGCTTAACGCATGACGCATATCGCATAACGCATAACGCATAACGCATAACGCATAACGGATAACGCATAACGCATAACGCATAACGCATAACGCATAACGCATAACGCATAACGCGTAACGCGTAACGCATAACGCATAACGCATAACGCATAACGCATAACGCATAACGCATAACGCATAACGCATAACGCATAACGCGTAACGCATAACGGATAACGCATAACGCATAACGCATAACGCATAACGCATAACGCATAACGCATAACGCATAACGCATAACGCATAACGCATAACGCATAACGCATAACGCATAACGCATAACGCATAACGCATAACGCATAACGCATAACGCATAACGCATAACGCATAACGCATAACGCATAACGCATAACGCATTACGCATAACGCATAACGCATAACGCATAACGCATAACGCATAACGCATAACGCATAACGCATAACGCATAACGCATAACGCATAACGCATAACGCATAACGCATAACGCGTAACGCGTAACGCATAACGGATAACGCATAACGCATAACGCATAACGCATAACGCATAACGCATAACGCATAACGCATAACGCATAACGCATAACGCATAACGCATAACGCATAACGCATAACGCATAACGCATAACGCATAACGCATAACGCATAACGCATAACGCATAACGCATAACGCATAACGCATAACGCATAACGCATAACGCATAACGCATAACGCATAACGCATAACGCATAACGCATAACGCATAACGCATAACGCATAACGCATAACGCATAACGCATAACCCATAACGCATAACGCATAACCCATAACGCATAACGCATAACGCATAACGCATAACGCATAACGCATAACGTATAACGCATAACGCATAACGCATAACACATAACGCATAACGCATAACGCATAACGCATAACGCATAACGCATAACGCATAACGCATAACGCGTAACGCGTAACGCATAACGCATAACGCATAACGCATAACGCATAACGCATAACGCATAACGCATAACGCATAACGCATAACGCATAACGCATAACGCATAACGCATAACGCATAACGCATAACGCATAACGCATAACGCATAACCCATAACGCATGACGCATAACCCATAACGAATAACGGATAACGCATAATGCATAACGCATAACGCTTAACGCATGACGCATATCGCATAACGCATAACGCATAACGCATAACGCATAACGCATAACGGATAACGCATAACGCATAACGCATAACGCATAACGCATAACGCATAACGCATAACGCGTAACGCGTAACGCATAACGCATAACGCATAACGCATAACGCATAACGCATAACGCATAACGCATAACGCATAACGCATAACGCGTAACGCATAACGGATAACGCATAACGCATAACGCATAACGCATAACGCATAACGCATAACGCATAACGCATAACGCATAACGCATAACGCATAACGCATAACGCATAACGCATAACGCATAACGCATAACGCATAACGCATAACGCATAACGCATAACGCATAACGCATAACGCATTACGCATAACGCATAACGCATAACGCATAACGCATAACGCATAACGCATAACGCATAACGCATATCGCATAACGCATAACGTTCAATGAAAAAGTCATAACGCATAACGCATATCGCATAACCCGTAAAGCACAACGCATAACACATAACGCATAACGCATAACGCATAACGCATAACGCATAACGCATAACGCATAACGCATAACGCATAACCCATAACGCATAACGCATAACCCATAACGAATAACGGATAACGCATAACGCATAACGCATAACGCTTAACGCATGACGCATATCGCATAACGCATAACGCATAACGCATAACGCATAACGGATAACGCATAACGCATAACGCATAACGCATAACGCATAACGCATAACGCATAACGCGTAACGCGTAACGCATAACGCATAACGCATAACGCATAACGCATAACGCATAACGCATAACGCATAACGCATAACGCGTAACGCATAACGGATAACGCATAACGCATAACGCATAACGCATAACGCATAACGCATAACGCATAACGCATAACGCATAACGCATAACGCATAACGCATAACGCATAACGCATAACGCATAACGCATAACGCATAACGCATAACGCATAACGCATAACGCATTACGCATAACGCATAACGCATAACGCATAACGCATAACGCATAACGCATAACGCATAACGTATAACGCTTAACGCATAACGCATAACACATAACGCATAACGCATAACGTATAACGCTTAACGCATAACGCATAACACATAACGCATAACGCATAACGCATAACGCATAACGCATAACGCATAACGCATAACGCGTAACGCGTAACGCGTAACGCATAACGCATAACGCATAACGCATAACGCATAACGCATAACGCATAACGCATAACGCATAACGCATAACGCATAACGCATAACGCACATCGCATAACGCATAACGCATAACGCATAACGCATAACGCATAACGCATAACGAATAACGCATAACGCATAACGCATAACGCATAACGCATAACGCATAACGCATAACGCATAACGCGTAACGCATAACGCGTAACGCATAACGCGTAACGCATAACGCATAACGCATAACGCATAACGCATAACGCATAACGCATATCGCATAACGCATAACGCATAACGCATAACGCATAACGAATAACGCATAACGCATAACGCATAACGCGTAACGCATATCGCATAACGCATAACGTTCAATGAAAAAGTCATAACGCATAACGCATATCGCATAACCCGTAAAGCACAACGCATAACACATAACGCATAACGCATAACACATAACGCATATCGCATAACGTATAACGCTTAACGCATAACGCATAACACATAACGCATAACGCATAACGCATAACGCATAACGCATAACGCATAACGCATAACGCATAACGCATAACGCATAACGCATAACGCATAACGCATAACGCATAACGCATAACGCATAACGCATAACGCATAACGCATAACGCATAACGCATAACGCATAACGCATAACGCATAACGCATAACGCATAACGCATAACGCATAACGCATAACGCATAACGAATGACGCATATCGCATAACGCATAACGCTTAACGAATAACGCAGAACGCATAACGCATAACGCATATCGCATAACGCATAACGCTTAACGAATAACGCATAACGCATAACGCATAACGCATAACGCATAACGCATAACGCATAACGCATAACGCATAACGCATAACGCATAACGCATAACGCATAACGCATAACGCATAACGCATAACGCATAACGCATAACGCATAACGCATAACGCATAACGCATAACGCATAACGCATAACGCATAACGCATAACGCATAACGCATAACGCATAACGCATAACGCATAACGCATAACGCATAACGCGTAACGCGTAACGCATAACGCATAACGCATAACGCATAACGCGTAACGCGTAACGCATAACGCATAACGCGTAACGCGTAACGCATAACGCATAACGCATAACGCATAACGCATAACGCATAACGCATAACGCATAACGCATAACGCATAACGCATAACGCATAACGCATAACGCATAACGCATAACGCATGACACATTACTCATAACGCTCAATGGAAAAGTCATAACGCATAACGCTCAATGAAAAAGTCATAATGCTTAACGCATAACGCATAACGCATAACGCATAACGCATAACGCATAACGCATAACGCATAACGCATAACGCATAACGCATAACGCATAACGCATAACGCATAACGCATAACGCATAACGCATAACGCATAACGCATAACGCATAACGCATAACGCATAACGCATAACGCATAACGCATAACGCATAACGCATAACGCATAACGCATAACGCATAACGCATAACGCATAACGCATAACGCATAACGCATAACGCATAACGCATAACGCATAACGCATAACGCACATCGCATAACGCATAACGCATAACGCATAACGCATAACGCATAACGCATAACGCATAACGAATAACGCATAACGCATAACGCATAACGCATAACGCATAACGCGTAACGCATAACGCGTAACGCATAACGCATAACGCATAACGCATAACGCATAACGCATAACGCATATCGCATAACGCATAACGCATAACGCATAACGCATAACGCATAACGCATAACGAATAACGCATAACGCATAAAGCATAACGCTTAACGAATAACGCATAACGCATAACGCATGACACATTACTCATAACGCATTACGCATAACGCATAACGCATAACGCATAACGGATAACGCATAATGCATAACGCATAACGCTTAACGCATGACGCATATCGCATAACGCATAACGCATAACGCATAACGGATAACGCATAACGCATAACGCATAACGCATAACGCATAACGCATAACGCATAACGCATAACGCATAACGCATAACGCATAACGCATAACGCATAACGCATAACGCATAACGCATAACGCATAACGCATAACGCATAACCCATAACGAATAACGCATAACGCTCAATGGAAAAGTCATAACCCATAACGCATAACGCATAACGCATAACGCATAACGCATGACGCATAACGCATAACGCATAACGCATAACCCATAACGCATAACGCATAACGCATAACGCATAACGCATAACGCATAACGCATAACGCATAACGCATAACCCATAACGCATAACGCATAACGCATAACGCATAACGCATAACGCATAACGCATAACGCATAACGCATAACGCATAACGCATAACGCATAACGAATAACGCATAACGCATAACGCATTACGCATAACGCATAACGCATAACGCATAACGCATAACGCATAACGCATAACGCATAACGCATAACGCATAACGCATAACGCATAACGCATAACGCATAACGCATAACGCATAACGCATAACGCATAACGCATGACGCATGACGCATAACGCATAACGCATAACGCATAACGCATAACGCATAACGCGTAACGCATAACGGATAACCCATAACGGATAACGCATAACGCATAACGCTTAACGGATAACGCATGACGCATAACGGATAACCCATAACGCATAACGCATAAAGCATAGTCCATAACGCATAACGCATGACACATTACTCATAAAGCATTACGCATAACGCATAACGCATAATGCATAACGCATTACGCATAACGCATAACGCTCAATGAAAAAGTCATAACGCATAACGCATAACGCATAACGCATAACGCATAACGCATAACGCATAACGCATAACGCATAACGCATAACGCATAACGCATAACGCATAACGCATAACGCATAACGCATAACGCATAACGCATAACGCATAACGCGTAACGCATAACGGATAACGCATAACGCATAACGCATAACGCATAACGCATAACGCATAACGCATAACGCATAACGCATAACGCATAACGCATAACGCATAACGCATAACGCATAACGCATTACGCATGACGCATGACGCATAACGCATAACGCATAACGCATAACGCATAACGCATAACGCATAACGCATAACGCATAACGCATAACGCATAACGCATAAAGCATAACGCTTAACGAATAACGCATAACGCATAACGCATGACACATTACTCATAACGCATTACGCATAACGCATAACGCATAACGGATAACGCATAATGCATAACGCATAACGCTTAACGCATGACGCATATTGCATAACGCATAACGCATAACGCATAACGGATAACGCATAACGCATAATGCATAACGCATAACGCATAACTCATAACGCATAACGCATACCGCATAACGCATAACGCATAACGCATAACCCATAACGCATAACGCATAACCCATAACGAATAACGCATAACGCTCAATGGAAAAGTCATAACGCATAACGCTCAATGAAAAAGTCATAATGCTAAACGCATAACGCATAACGAATAACGCATAACGCATAACGCATAACGCATAACGCATAACGCATAACGCATAACGCATAACGCATAACGCATAACGCGTAACGCATAACGCATAACGCATAACGCATAACGCATAACGCATAACGCATAACGCATAACGCATAACGCATAACGCATAACGCATAACGCATAACGCATAACGCATAACGCATAACGCATAACGCATAACGCATAACGCATAACGCATAACGCATAACGCATAACGCATAACGCATAACGCATAACGCATAACGCATAACGCGTAACGCGTAACGCATAACGGATAACGCATAACGCATAACGCATAACGCATAACGCATAACGCATAACGCATAACGCATAACGCATAACGCATAACGCATAACGCATAACGCATAACGCATAACGCATAACGCATAACGCATAACGCATAACGCATAACGCATAACGCATAACGCATAACGCATAACGCATAACGCATAACGCATAACGCATAACGCATAACGCATAACGCATAACGCATAACGCATAACGCATAACGCATAACGCATAACGCATAACGCATAACGCATAACGCATAACGCATAACGCATAACGCATAACGCATAACGCATAACGCATAACGCATAACGCATAACGCATAACGCATAACGCATAACGCATAACGCATAACGCATAACGCATAACGCATAACGCATAACGCATAACGCATAACGCATAACGCATATCGCATAACGCATAACGTTCAATGAAAAAGTCATAACGCATAACGCATATCGCATAACCCGTAAAGCACAACGCATAACACATAACGCATAACGCATAACACATAACGCATAACGCATAACGTATAACGCTTAACGCATAACGCATAACACATAACGCATAACGCATAACGTATAACGCTTAACGCATAACGCATAACACATAACGCATAACGCATAACGCATAACGCATAACGCATAACGCATAACGCATAACGCGTAACGCGTAACGCGTAACGCATAACGCATAACGCATAACGCATAACGCATAACGCATAACGCATAACGCATAACGCATAACGCATAACGCATAACGCATAACGCATAACGCATAACGCATAACCCATAACGCATAACGCATAACCCATAACGAATAACGAATAACGCATAATGCATAACGCATAACGCTTAACGCATGACGCATATCGCATAACGCATAACGCATAACGCATAACGCATAACGGATAACGCATAACGCATAACGCATAACGCATAACGCATAACGCATAACGCATAACGCATAACGCATAACGCATAACGCATAACGCATAACGCATAACGCATAACGCATAACGCATAACGCATAACGCATAACGCATAACGCATAACGCATATCGCATAACGCATAACGTTCAATGAAAAAGTCATAACGCATAACGCATATCGCATAACCCGTAAAGCACAACGCATAACACATAACGCATAACGCATAACACATAACGCATAACGCATAACGTATAACGCTTAACGCATAACGCATAACACATAACGCATAACGCATAACGTATAACGCTTAACGCATAACGCATAACACATAACGCATAACGCATAACGCATAACGCATAACGCATAACGCATAACGCATAACGCGTAACGCGTAACGCGTAACGCATAACGCATAACGCATAACGCATAACGCATAACGCATAACGCATAACGCATAACGCATAACGCATAACGCATAACGCATAACGCATAACGCATAACGCATAACGCATAACGCATAACGCATAACGCATAACGCATAACCCATAACGCATAACGCATAACCCATAACGAATAACGGATAACGCATAATGCATAACGCATAACGCTTAACGCATGACGCATATCGCATAACGCATAACGCATAACGCATAACGCATAACGGATAACGCATAACGCATAACGCATAACGCATAACGCATAACGCATAACGCATAACGCGTAACGCGTAACGCATAACGCATAACGCATAACGCATAACGCATAACGCATAACGCATAACGCATAACGCATAACGCGTAACGCATAACGGATAACGCATAACGCATAACGCATAACGCATAACGCATAACGCATAACGCATAACGCATAACGCATAACGCATAACGCATAACGCATAACGCATAACGCATAACGCATAACGCATAACGCATAACGCATAACGCATAACGCATAACGCATAACGCATAACGCATAACGCATTACGCATAACGCATAACGCATAACGCATAACGCATAACGCATAACGCATAACGCATAACGCATATCGCATAACGCATAACGTTCAATGAAAAAGTCATAACGCATAACGCATATCGCATAACCCGTAAAGCACAACGCATAACACATAACGCATAACGCATAACGCATAACGCATAACGCATAACGCATAACGCATAACGCATAACGCATAACGCATAACCCATAACGCATAACGCATAACCCATAACGAATAACGGATAACGCATAATGCATAACGCATAACGCTTAACGCATGACGCATATCGCATAACGCATAACGCATAACGCATAACGCATAACGCATAACGGATAACGCATAACGCATAACGCATAACGCATAACGCATAACGCATAACGCATAACGCGTAACGCGTAACGCATAACGCATAACGCATAACGCATAACGCATAACGCATAACGCATAACGCATAACGCATAACGCATAACGCGTAACGCATAACGGATAACGCATAACGCATAACGCATAACGCATAACGCATAACGCATAACGCATAACGCATAACGCATAACGCATAACGCATAACGCATAACGCATAACGCATAACGCATAACGCATAACGCATAACGCATAACGCATAACGCATAACGCATTACGCATAACGCATAACGCATAACGCATAACGCATAACGCATAACGCATAACGCATAACGCATAACGCATAACGCATAACGCATAACGCATAACGCATAACGCATAACGCATAACGCGTAACGCATAACGGATAACGCATAACGCATAACGCATAACGCATAACGCATAACGCATAACGCATAACGCATAACGCATAACGCATAACGCATAACGCATAACGCATAACGCATAACGCATAACGCATAACGCATAACGCATAACGCATAACGCATAACGCATAACGCATAACGCATAACGCATAACGCATAACGCATAACGCATAACGCATAACGCATAACGCATAACGCATAACGCATAACGCATAACGCATAACGCATAACGCATAACGCATAACGCATAACGCATAACGCATAACGCATAACGCATAACGCATAACGCATAACGCATAACGCATAACGCATAACGCATAACGCATAACGCATAACGCATAACGCATAACGCATAACGCATAACGCATAACGCATAACGCATAACGCATATCGCATAACGCATAACGTTCAATGAAAAAGTCATAACGCATAACGCATATCGCATAACCCGTAAAGCACAACGCATAACACATAACGCATAACGCATAACACATAACGCATAACGCATAACGTATAACGCTTAACGCATAACGCATAACACATAACGCATAACGCATAACGTATAACGCTTAACGCATAACGCATAACGCATAACGCATAACGCATAACGCATAACGCATAACGCATAACGCATAACGCATAACGCGTAACGCGTAACGCGTAACGCATAACGCATAACGCATAACGCATAACGCATAACGCATAACGCATAACGCATAACGCATAACGCATAACGCATAACGCATAACGCATAACGCATAACGCATAACGCATAACGCATAACGCATAACGCATAACGCATAACCCATAACGCATAACGCATAACCCATAACGAATAACGCATAACGCATAATGCATAACGCATAACGCTTAACGCATGACGCATATCGCATAACGCATAACGCATAACGCATAACGCATAACGCATAACGGATAACGCATAACGCATAACGCATAACGCATAACGCATAACGCATAACGCATAACGCATAACGCATAACGCATAACGCATAACGCATAACGCATAACGCATAACGCATAACGCATAACGCATAACGCATAACGCATATCGCATAACGCATAACGTTCAATGAAAAAGTCATAACGCATAACGCATATCGCATAACCCGTAAAGCACAACGCATAACACATAACGCATAACGCATAACACATAACGCATAACGCATAACGTATAACGCTTAACGCATAACGCATAACACATAACGCATAACGCATAACGTATAACGCTTAACGCATAACGCATAACACATAACGCATAACGCATAACGCATAACGCATAACGCATAACGCATAACGCATAACGCGTAACGCGTAACGCGTAACGCATAACGCATAACGCATAACCCATAACGCATAACGCATAACCCATAACGAATAACGGATAACGCATAATGCATAACGCATAACGCTTAACGCATGACGCATATCGCATAACGCATAACGCATAACGCATAACGCATAACGCATAACGCATAACGCATAACGCATAACGCATAACGCATAACGCATAACGCATAACGCATAACGCATAACGCATAACGCATAACGCATAACGCATAACGCATAACGCACATCGCATAACGCATAACGCATAACGCATAACGCATAACGCATAACGCATAACGCATAACGAATAACGCATAACGCATAACGCATAACGCATAACGCATAACGCGTAACGCATAACGCGTAACGCATAACGCATAACGCATAACGCATAACGCATAACGCATATCGCATAACGCATAACGCATAACGCATAACGCATAACGCATAACGCATAACGCATAACGCATAACGCATAACGCATAACGCATAACGCATAACGCATAACGCATAACGCATAACGCATAACGCATAACGCATAACGCATAACGCATAACGCATAACGCATAACGCATAACGCATAACGCATAACGCATAACGCATATCGCATAACGCATAACGTTCAATGAAAAAGTCATAACGCATAACGCATATCGCATAACCCGTAAAGCACAACGCATAACACATAACGCATAACGCATAACACATAACGCATAACGCATAACGTATAACGCTTAACGCATAACGCATAACACATAACGCATAACGCATAACGTATAACGCTTAACGCATAACGCATAACACATAACGCATAACGCATAACGCATAACGCATAACGCATAACGCATAACGCATAACGCGTAACGCGTAACGCGTAACGCATAACGCATAACGCATAACGCATAACGCATAACGCATAACGCATAACGCATAACGCATAACGCATAACGCATAACGCATAACGCATAACGCATAACGCATAACGCATAACGCATAACGCATAACGCATAACCCATAACGCATAACGCATAACCCATAACGAATAACGGATAACGCATAATGCATAACGCATAACGCTTAACGCATGACGCATATCGCATAACGCATAACGCATAACGCATAACGCATAACGGATAACGCATAACGCATAACGCATAACGCATAACGCATAACGCATAACGCATAACGCATAACGCATAACGCATAACGCATAACGCATAACGCATAACGCATAACGCATAACGCATAACGCATATCGCATAACGCATAACGTTCAATGAAAAAGTCATAACGCATAACGCATATCGCATAACCCGTAAAGCACAACGCATAACACATAACGCATAACGCATAACACATAACGCATAACGCATAACGTATAACGCTTAACGCATAACGCATAACACATAACGCATAACGCATAACGTATAACGCTTAACGCATAACGCATAACACATAACGCATAACGCATAACGCATAACGCATAACGCATAACGCATAACGCATAACGCGTAACGCGTAACGCGTAACGCATAACGCATAACGCATAACCCATAACGCATAACGCATAACCCATAACGAATAACGGATAACGCATAATGCATAACGCATAACGCTTAACGCATGACGCATATCGCATAACGCATAACGCATAACGCATAACGCATAACGCATAACGCATAACGCATAACGCATAACGCATAACGCATAACGCATAACGCATAACGCATAACGCATAACGCATAACGCATAACGCATAACGCATAACGCATAACGCATAACGCATAACGCACATCGCATAACGCATAACGCATAACGCATAACGCATAACGCATAACGCATAACGCATAACGAATAACGCATAACGCATAACGCATAACGCATAACGCATAACGCGTAACGCATAACGCGTAACGCATAACGCATAACGCATAACGCATAACGCATAACGCATATCGCATAACGCATAACGCATAACGCATAACGCATAACGCATAACGCATAACGCATAACGAATAACGCATAACGCATAAAGCATAACGCTTAACGAATGACGCATAACGCATAACGCATGACACATTACTCATAACGCATTACGCATAACGCATAACGCATAACGCATAACGGATAACGCATAATGCATAACGCATAACGCTTAACGCATGACGCATATCGCATAACGCATAACGCATAACGCATAACGGATAACGCATAACGCATAATGCATAACGCATAACGCATAACGCATAACGCATAACGCATAACGCATAACGCATAACGCATAACGCATAACGCATAACCCATAACGAATAACGCATAACGCTCAATGGAAAAGTCATAACCCATAACGCATAACGCATAACGCATAACGCATAACGCATGACGCATAACGCATAACGCATAACGCATAACCCATAACGCATAACGCATAACGCATAACGCATAACGCATAACGCATAACGCATAACCCATAACGCATAACGCATAACGCATAACGCATAACGCATAACGCATAACGCATAACGCATAACGCATAACGCATAACGCATAACGCATAACGAATAACGCATAACGCATAACGCATAACGCATAACGCATAACGCATAACGCATAACGCATAACGCATAACGCATAACGCATAACGCATAACGCATAACGCATAACGCATAACGCATAACGCATAACACATAACGCATAACGCATAACGTATAATGCTTAACGCATAACGCATAACACATAACGCATAACGCATAACGCATAACACATAACGCATAACGCATAACGCGTAACGCGTAACGCATAATGCATAACGCATAACGCTTAACGCATGACGCATATCGCATAACGCATAACGCATAACGCATAACGCATAACGGATAACGCATAACGCATAATGCATAACGCATAACGCATAACGCATAACGCATAACGCATAACGCATAACCCATAACGCATAACGCATAACCCATAACGAATAACGCATAACGCTCAATGGAAAAGTCATAACGCATAACGCTCAATGAAAAAGTCATAATGCTTAACGCATAACGCATAACGCATAACGCATAACGCATAACGCATAACGCATAACGCATAACGCATAACGCATAACGCATAACGCATAACGCATAACGCATAACGCATAACGCATAACGCATAACGCATAACGCATAACGCATAACGCATAACGCATAACGCATAACGCATAACGCATAACGCATAACGCATAACGCATAACGCACATCGCATAACGCATAACGCATAACGCATAACGCATAACGCATAACGAATAACGCATAACGCATAACGCATAACGCATAACGCATAACGCATAACGCGTAACGCATAACGCGTAACGCATAACGCATAACGCATAACGCATAACGCATAACGCATATCGCATAACGCATAACGCATAACGCATAACGCATAACGCATAACGCATAACGCATAACGAATAACGCATAACGCATAAAGCATAACGCTTAACGAATAACGCATAACGCATAACGCATGACACATTACTCATAACGCATTACGCATAACGCATAACGCATAACGGATAACGCATAATGCATAACGCATAACGCTTAACGCATGACGCATATCGCATAACGCATAACGCATAACGCATAACGGATAACGCATAACGCATAATGCATAACGCATAACGCATAACGCATAACGCATAACGCATAACGCATAACGCATAACGCATAACGCATAACGCATAACGCATAACGCATAACGCATAACGCATAACCCATAACGCATAACGCATAACCCATAACGAATAACGCATAACGCTCAATGGAAAAGTCATAACGCATAACGCTCAATGAAAAAGTCATAATGATTAATGCTTAACGCATAACGCATAACGCATAACGCATAACGCATAACGCATAACGCATAACGCATAACGCAGAACGCATAACGCATAACGCATAACGCATAACGCATAACGCATAACGCATAACGCATAACGCATAACGCATAACGGATAACGCATAACGCATAACGCATAACGCATAACGCATAACGCATAACGCATAACGCATAACGCATAACGCATAACGCATAACGCATAACGCATAACGCATAACGCATAACGCATAACGCAAAACGCATAATGCATAACGCATAACGCATAACGCATAACGCATAACGCATAACGCATAACGCATAACGCATAACGCATAACCCATAACGCATAACGCATAACCCATAACGAATAACGCATAACGTTCAATGGAAAAGTCATAACGCATAACGCATAACGCATAACCCATAACGAATAACGCATAACGCTCAATGAAAAAGTCATAATGCTTAACGCATAACGCATAACGCATAACGCATAACGCATAACGCATAACGCATAACGCATGACGCATAACGCATAACGCATAACGCATAACGCATAACGCACATCGCATAACGCATAACGCATAACGCATAACGCATAACGCATAACGCATAACGAATAACGCATAACGCATAACGCATAACGCATAACGCATAACGCATAACGCGTAACGCATAACGCGTAACGCATAACGCATAACGCATAACGCATAACGCATAACGCATAACGCATAACGCATAACGCATAACGCATAACGCATAACGCATAACGCATAACGCATAACGCATAACGCATAACGCATAACGCATAACGCATAACGCATAACGCATAACGCGTAACGCGTAACGCGTAACGCGTAACGCATAACGCATAACGCATAACGCATAACGCATAACGCATAACGCATAACGCATAACGCATAACGCATAACGCATAACGCATAACGCATAACGCATAACGCATAACGCATAACGCATAACGCATAACGCATAACGCATAACGCATAACGCATAACGCATAACGCATAACGCATAACGCATAACGCATAACGCATAACGCATAACGCATAACGCATATCGCGTAACGCATAACGTTCAATGAAAAAGTCATAACGCATAACGCATATCGCATAACCCGTAAAGCACAACGCATAACACATAACGCATAACGCATAACACATAACGCATAACGCATAACGTATAACGCTTAACGCATAACGCATAACACATAACGCATAACGCATAACGTATAACGCTTAACGCATAACGCATAATACATAACGCATAACGCATAACGCATAACGCATAACGCATAACGCATAACGCATAACGCGTAACGCGTAACGCGTAACGCATAACGCATAACGCATAACGCATAACGCATAACGCATAACGAATAACGCATAATGCATAACGCATATCGCATAACCCGTAAAGCACAACGCATAACACATAACGCATAACGCATAACGCATAACGCATAACGCATAACGCATAACGCGTAACGCGTAACGCGTAACGCATAACGCATAACGCATAACGCATAACGCATAACGCATAACGAATAACGCATAACGCATAACGCATATCGCATAACCCGTAAAGCACAACGCATAACACATAACGCATAACGCATAACACATAACGCATAACGCATAACGTATAACGCTTAACGCATAACGCATAACACATAACGCATAACGCATAACGTATAACGCTTAACGCATAACGCATAATACATAACGCATAACGCATAACGCATAACGCATAACGCATAACGCATAACGCATAACGCATAACGCATAACGCATAACGCATAACCCATAACGCATAACGCATAACCCATAACGAATAACGAATAACGCATAATGCATAACGCATAACGCTTAACGCATGACGCATATCGCATAACGCATAACGCATAACGCATAACGCATAACGCATAACGCATAACGCATAACGCATAACGCATAACGCGTAACGCGTAACGCGTAACGCGTAACGCGTAACGCATAACGCATAACGCATAACGCATAACGCATAACGCATAACGCATAACGCATAACGCATAACGCATAACGCATAACGCATAACGCATAACGCATAACGCATAACGCATAACGCATAACGCATAACGCATAACGCATAACGCATAACGCATAACGCATAACGCATAACGCATAACGCATAACGCATAACGCATAACGCATATCGCATAACGCATAACGTTCAATGAAAAAGTCATAACGCATAACGCATATCGCATAACCCGTAAAGCACAACGCATAACACATAACGCATAACGCATAACACATAACGCATAACGCATAACGTATAACGCTTAACGCATAACGCATAACACATAACGCATAACGCATAACTTATAACGCTTAACGCATAACGCATAACACATAACGCATAACGCATAACGCATAACGCATAACGCATAACGCATAACGCATAACGCGTAACGCGTAACGCGTAACGCATAACGCATAACGCATAACGCATAACGCATAACGCATAACGCATAACGCATAACGCATAACGCATAACGCATAACGCATAACGCATAACGCATAACGCATAACGCATAACGCATAACGCATAACGCAGAACGCATAACGCATAACGCATAACGCATAACGCATAACGCATAACGCATAACGCATAACGCATAACGCATAACGGATAACGCATAACGCATAACGCATAACGCATAACGCATAACGCATAACGCATAACGCATAACGCATAACGCATAACGCATAACGCATAACGCATAACGCATAACGCATAACGCATAACGCATAACGCATAACGCATAACGCATTACGCATGACGCATGACGCATAACGCATAACGAAAACGCATAACGCATAACGCATAACGCATAACGCATAACGCATAACGCATAACGCATAACGCATAACGCATAACGCAAAACGCATAATGCATAACGCATAACGCATAACGCATAACGCATAACGCATAACGCATAACGCATAACGCATAACGCATAACCCATAACGCATAACGCATAACCCATAACGAATAACGCATAACGTTCAATGGAAAAGTCATAACGCATAACGCATAACGCATAACCCATAACGAATAACGCATAACGCTCAATGAAAAAGTCATAATGCTTAACGCATAACGCATAACGCATAACGCATAACGCATAACGCATAACGCATAACGCATGACGCATAACGCATAACGCATAACGCATAACGCATAACGCACATCGCATAACGCATAACGCATAACGCATAACGCATAACGCATAACGCATAACGAATAACGCATAACGCATAACGCATAACGCATAACGCATAACGCATAACGCGTAACGCATAACGCGTAACGCATAACGCATAACGCATAACGCATAACGCATAACGCATAACGCATAACGCATAACGCATAACGCATAACGCATAACGCATAACGCATAACGCATAACGCATAACGCATAACGCATAACGCATAACGCATAACGCGTAACGCGTAACGCGTAACGCGTAACGCATAACGCATAACGCATAACGCATAACGCATAACGCATAACGCATAACGCATAACGCATAACGCATAACGCATAACGCATAACGCATAACGCATAACGCATAACGCATAACGCATAACGCATAACGCATAACGCATAACGCATAACGCATAACGCATAACGCATAACGCATAACGCATAACGCATAACGCATAACGCATAACGCATATCGCATAACGCATAACGTTCAATGAAAAAGTCATAACGCATAACGCATATCGCATAACCCGTAAAGCACAACGCATAACACATAACGCATAACGCATAACACATAACGCATAACGCATAACGTATAACGCTTAACGCATAACGCATAACACATAACGCATAACGCATAACGTATAACGCTTAACGCATAACGCATAACACATAACGCATAACGCATAACGCATAACGCATAACGCATAACGCATAACGCATAACGCGTAACGCGTAACGCGTAACGCATAACGCATAACGCATAACGCATAACGCATAACGCATAACGCATAACGCATAACGCATAACGCATAACGCATAACGCATAACGCATAACGCATAACGCATAACGCATAACGCATAACGCATAACGCATAACCCATAACGCATAACGCATAACCCATAACGAATAACGAATAACGCATAATGCATAACGCATAACGCTTAACGCATGACGCATATCGCATAACGCATAACGCATAACGCATAACGCATAACGCATAACGCATAACGCATAACGCATAACGCATAACGCGTAACGCGTAACGCGTAACGCGTAACGCATAGCGCATAACGCATAACGCATAACGCATAACGCATAACGCATAACGCATAACGCATAACGCATAACGCATAACGCATAACGCATAACGCATAACGCATAACGCATAACGCATAACGCATAACGCATAACGCATAACGCATAACGCATAACGCATAACGCATAACGCATAACGCATAACGCATAACGCATAACGCATAACGCATAACGCATATCGCATAACGCATAACGTTCAATGAAAAAGTCATAACGCATAACGCATATCGCATAACCCGTAAAGCACAACGCATAACACATAACGCATAACGCATAACACATAACGCATAACGCATAACGTATAACGCTTAACGCATAACGCATAACACATAACGCATAACGCATAACGTATAACGCTTAACGCATAACGCATAACACATAACGCATAACGCATAACGCATAACGCATAACGCATAACGCATAACGCATAACGCGTAACGCGTAACGCGTAACGCATAACGCATAACGCATAACGCATAACGCATAACGCATAACGCATAACGCATAACGCATAACGCATAACGCATAACGCATAACGCATAACGCATAACGCATAACGCATAACGCATAACGCATAACCCATAACGCATAACGCATAACCCATAACGAATAACGAATAACGCATAATGCATAACGCATAACGCTTAACGCATGACGCATATCGCATAACGCATAACGCATAACGCATAACGCATAACGGATAACGCATAACGCATAACGCATAACGCATAACGCATAACGCATAACGCATAACGCATAACGCATAACGCATAACGCATAACGCATAACGCATAACGCATAACGCATAACGCATAACGCATAACGCATAACGCATATCGCATAACGCATAACGTTCAATGAAAAAGTCATAACGCATAACGCATATCGCATAACCCGTAAAGCACAACGCATAACACATAACGCATAACGCATAACACATAACGCATAACGCATAACGTATAACGCTTAACGCATAACGCATAACACATAACGCATAACGCATAACGTATAACGCTTAACGCATAACGCATAACACATAACGCATAACGCATAACGCATAACGCATAACGCATAACGCATAACGCATAACGCGTAACGCGTAACGCGTAACGCATAACGCATAACGCATAACGCATAACGCATAACGCATAACGCATAACGCATAACGCATAACGCATAACGCATAACGCATAACGCATAACGCATAACGCATAACGCATAACGCATAACGCATAACGCATAACGCATAACGCATAACGCATAACCCATAACGCATAACGCATAACCCATAACGAATAACGGATAACGCATAATGCATAACGCATAACGCTTAACGCATGACGCATATCGCATAACGCATAACGCATAACGCATAACGCATAACGGATAACGCATAACGCATAACGCATAACGCATAACGCATAACGCATAACGCATAACGCATAACGCGTAACGCGTAACGCATAACGCATAACGCATAACGCATAACGCATAACGCATAACGCATAACGCATAACGCATAACGCGTAACGCATAACGGATAACGCATAACGCATAACGCATAACGCATAACGCATAACGCATAACGCATAACGCATAACGCATAACGCATAACGCATAACGCATAACGCATAACGCATAACGCATAACGCATAACGCATAACGCATAACGCATAACGCATAACGCATAACGCATATCGCATAACGCATAACGTTCAATGAAAAAGTCATAACGCATAACGCATATCGCATAACCCGTAAAGCACAACGCATAACACATAACGCATAACGCATAACGCATAACGCATAACGCATAACGCATAACGCATAACGCATAACGCATAACGCATAACCCATAACGCATAACGCATAACCCATAACGAATAACGGATAACGCATAATGCATAACGCATAACGCTTAACGCATGACGCATATCGCATAACGCATAACGCATAACGCATAACGCATAACGGATAACGCATAACGCATAACGCATAACGCATAACGCATAACGCATAACGCATAACGCGTAACGCGTAACGCATAACGCATAACGCATAACGCATAACGCATAACGCGTAACGCGTAACGCATAACGCATAACGCATAACGCATAACGCATAACGCATAACGCATAACGCATAACGCATAACGCATAACGCGTAACGCATAACGGATAACGCATAACGCATAACGCATAACGCATAACGCATAACGCATAACGCATAACGCATAACGCATAACGCATAACGCATAACGCATAACGCATAACGCATAACGCATAACGCATAACGCATAACGCATAACGCATAACGCATAACGCATAACGCATTACGCATAACGCATAACGCATAACGCATAACGCATAACGCATAACGCATAACGCATAACGCATAACGCATAACGCATAACGCATAACGCATAACGCATAACGCATAACGCATAACGCATAACGGATAACGCATAACGCATAACGCATAACGCATAACGCATAACGCATAACGCATAACGCATAACGCATAACGCATAACGCATAACGCATAACGCATAACGCATAACGCATAACGCATAACGCATAACGCATAACGCATAACGCATAACGCATAACGCATAACGCATAACGCATAACGCATAACGCATAACGCATAACGCATAACGCATAACGCATAACGCATAACGCATAACGCATAACGCATAACGCATAACGCATAACGCATAACGCATAACGCATATCGCATAACGCATAACGTTCAATGAAAAAGTCATAACGCATAACGCATATCGCATAACCCGTAAAGCACAACGCATAACACATAACGCATAACGCATAACACATAACGCATAACGCATAACGTATAACGCTTAACGCATAACGCATAACGCATAACGCATAACGCATAACGCATAACGCGTAACGCGTAACGCGTAACGCATAACGCATAACGCATAACGCATAACGCATAACGCATAACGCATAACGCATAACGCATAACGCATAACGCATAACGCATAACGCATAACGCATAACGCATAACGCATAACGCATAACGCATAACGCATAACCCATAACGCATAACGCATAACCCATAACGAATAACGGATAACGCATAATGCATAACGCATAACGCTTAACGCATGACGCATATCGCATAACGCATAACGCATAACGCATAACGCATAACGGATAACGCATAACGCATAACGCATAACGCATAACGCATAACGCATAACGCATAACGCATAACGCATAACGCGTAACGCGTAACGCATAACGCATAACGCATAACGCATAACGCATAACGCATAACGCATAACGCATAACGCATAACGCGTAACGCATAACGGATAACGCATAACGCATAACGCATAACGCATAACGCATAACGCATAACGCATAACGCATAACGCATAACGCATAACGCATAACGCATAACGCATAACGCATAACGCATAACGCATAACGCATAACGCATAACGCATAACGCATAACGCATAACGCATAACGCATTACGCATAACGCATAACGCATAACGCATAACGCATAACGCATAACGCATAACGCATAACGCATATCGCATAACGCATAACGTTCAATGAAAAAGTCATAACGCATAACGCATATCGCATAACCCGTAAAGCACAACGCATAACACATAACGCATAACGCATAACGCATAACGCATAACGCATAACGCATAACGCATAACGCATAACGCATAACGCATAACGCATAACGCATAACGCATAACGCATAACGCATAACGCATAACGCATAACGCATAACGCATAACGCATAACGCATAACGCATAACGCATAACGCATAACGCATAACGCATAACCCATAACGCATAACGCATAACCCATAACGAATAACGGATAACGCATAATGCATAACGCATAACGCTTAACGCATGACGCATATCGCATAACGCATAACGGATAACGCATAACGCATAACGCATAACGCATAACGCATAACGCATAACGCATAACGCATAACGCGTAACGCGTAACGCATAACGCATAACGCATAACGCATAACGCATAACGCATAACGCATAACGCATAACGCATAACGCGTAACGCATAACGGATAACGCATAACGCATAACGCATAACGCATAACGCATAACGCATAACGCATAACGCATAACGCATAACGCATAACGCATAACGCATAACGCATAACGCATAACGCATAACGCATAACGCATAACGCATAACGCATAACGCATAACGCATTACGCATAACGCATAACGCATAACGCATAACGCATAACGCATAACGCATAACGCATAACGCATATCGCATAACGCATAACGTTCAATGAAAAAGTCATAACGCATAACGCATATCGCATAACCCGTAAAGCACAACGCATAACACATAACGCATAACGCATAACGCATAACGCATAACGCATAACGCATAACGCATAACGCATAACGCATAACGCATAACGCATAACGCATAACGCATAACGCATAACGCATAACGCATAACGCATAACGCATAACGCATAACGCATAACGCATAACGCATAACGCATAACGCATAACGCATAACGCATAACGCATAACGCATAACGCATTACGCATAACGCATAACGCATAACGCATAACGCATAACGCATAACGCATAACGCATAACGCATATCGCATAACGCATAACGTTCAATGAAAAAGTCATAACGCATAACGCATATCGCATAACCCGTAAAGCACAACGCATAACACATAACGCATAACGCATAACGCATAACGCATAACGCATAACGCATAACGCATAACGCATAACGCATAACGCATAACGCATAACGCATAACGCATAACGCATAACGCATAACGCATAACGCATAACGCATAACGCATAACGCATAACGCATAACGCATAACGCATAACGCATAACGCATAACGCATAACGCATAACGCATAACGCATAACGCATTACGCATGACGCATGACGCATAACGCATAACGAAAACGCATAACGCATAACGCATAACGCATAACGCATAACGCATAACGCATAACGCATAACGCATAACGCAAAACGCATAATGCATAACGCATAACGCATAACGCATAACGCATAACGCATAACGCATAACGCATAACGCATAACGCATAACCCATAACGCATAACGCATAACCCATAACGAATAACGCATAACGTTCAATGGAAAAGTCATAACGCATAACGCATAACGCATAACCCATAACGAATAACGCATAACGCTCAATGAAAAAGTCATAATGCTTAACGCATAACGCATAACGCATAACGCATAACGCATAACGCATAACGCATAACGCATAACGCATGACGCATAACGCATAACGCATAACGCATAACGCATAACGCACATCGCATAACGCATAACGCATAACGCATAACGCATAACGCATAACGCATAACGAATAACGCATAACGCATAACGCATAACGCATAACGCATAACGCGTAACGCATAACGCGTAACGCATAACGCATAACGCATAACGCATAACGCATAACGCATAACGCATAACGCATAACGCATAACGCATAACGCATAACGCATAACGCATAACGCATAACGCATAACGCATAACGCATAACGCATAACGCATAACGCATAACGCATAACGCATAACGCATAACGCATAACGCGTAACGCGTAACGCGTAACGCGTAACGCATAACGCATAACGCATAACGCATAACGCATAACGCATAACGCATAACGCATAACGCATAACGCATAACGCATAACGCATAACGCATAACGCATAACGCATAACGCATAACGCATAACGCATAACGCATAACGCATAACGCATAACGCATAACGCATAACGCATAACGCATAACGCATAACGCATAACGCATAACGCATAACGCATAACGCATAACGCATATCGCATAACGCATAACGTTCAATGAAAAAGTCATAACGCATAACGCATATCGCATAACCCGTAAAGCACAACGCATAACACATAACGCATAACGCATAACACATAACGCATAACGCATAACGTATAACGCTTAACGCATAACGCATAACACATAACGCATAACGCATAACGTATAACGCTTAACGCATAACGCATAACACATAACGCATAACGCATAACGCATAACGCATAACGCATAACGCATAACGCATAACGCGTAACGCGTAACGCGTAACGCATAACGCATAACGCATAACGCATAACGCATAACGCATAACGCATAACGCATAACGCATAACGCATAACGCATAACGCATAACGCATAACGCATAACGCATAACGCATAACGCATAACGCATAACGCATAACGCATAACCCATAACGCATAACGCATAACCCATAACGAATAACGAATAACGCATAATGCATAACGCATAACGCTTAACGCATGACGCATATCGCATAACGCATAACGCATAACGCATAACGCATAACGCATAACGCATAACGCATAACGCATAACGCGTAACGCGTAACGCGTAACGCGTAACGCATAACGCATAACGCATAACGCATAACGCATAACGCATAACGCATAACGCATAACGCATAACGCATAACGCATAACGCATAACGCATAACGCATAACGCATAACGCATAACGCATAACGCATAACGCATAACGCATAACGCATAACGCATAACGCATAACGCATAACGCATAACGCATAACGCATAACGCATAACGCATATCGCATAACGCATAACGTTCAATGAAAAAGTCATAACGCATAACGCATATCGCATAACCCGTAAAGCACAACGCATAACACATAACGCATAACGCATAACACATAACGCATAACGCATAACGTATAACGCTTAACGCATAACGCATAACACATAACGCATAACGCATAACGTATAACGCTTAACGCATAACGCATAACACATAACGCATAACGCATAACGCATAACGCATAACGCATAACGCATAACGCATAACGCGTAACGCGTAACGCGTAACGCATAACGCATAACGCATAACGCATAACGCATAACGCATAACGCATAACGCATAACGCATAACGCATAACGCATAACGCATAACGCATAACGCATAACGCATAACGCATAACGCATAACGCATAACGCAGAACGCATAACGCATAACGCATAACGCATAACGCATAACGCATAACGCATAACGCATAACGCATAACGCATAACGGATAACGCATAACGCATAACGCATAACGCATAACGCATAACGCATAACGCATAACGCATAACGCATAACGCATAACGCATAACGCATAACGCATAACGCATAACGCATAACGCATAACGCATAACGCATAACGCATAACGCATAACGCATAACGCATAACGCATTACGCATGACGCATGACGCATAACGCATAACGAAAACGCATAACGCATAACGCATAACGCATAACGCATAACGCATAACGCATAACGCATAACGCATAACGCAAAACGCATAATGCATAACGCATAACGCATAACGCATAACGCATAACGCATAACGCATAACGCATAACGCATAACGCATAACCCATAACGCATAACGCATAACCCATAACGAATAACGCATAACGTTCAATGGAAAAGTCATAACGCATAACGCATAACGCATAACCCATAACGAATAACGCATAACGCTCAATGAAAAAGTCATAATGCTTAACGCATAACGCATAACGCATAACGCATAACGCATAACGCATAACGCATAACGCATGACGCATAACGCATAACGCATAACGCATAACGCATAACGCACATCGCATAACGCATAACGCATAACGCATAACGCATAACGCATAACGAATAACGCATAACGCATAACGCATAACGCATAACGCATAACGCATAACGCGTAACGCATAACGCGTAACGCATAACGCATAACGCATAACGCATAACGCATAACGCATAACGCATAACGCATAACGCATAACGCATAACGCATAACGCATAACGCATAACGCATAACGCATAACGCATAACGCATAACGCATAACGCATAACGCATAACGCATAACGCATAACGCGTAACGCGTAACGCGTAACGCGTAACGCATAACGCATAACGCATAACGCATAACGCATAACGCATAACGCATAACGCATAACGCATAACGCATAACGCATAACGCATAACGCATAACGCATAACGCATAACGCATAACGCATAACGCATAACGCATAACGCATAACGCATAACGCATAACGCATAACGCATAACGCATAACGCATAACGCATAACGCATAACGCATAACGCATAACGCATATCGCATAACGCATAACGTTCAATGAAAAAGTCATAACGCATAACGCATATCGCATAACCCGTAAAGCACAACGCATAACACATAACGCATAACGCATAACACATAACGCATAACGCATAACGTATAACGCTTAACGCATAACGCATAACACATAACGCATAACGCATAACGTATAACGCTTAACGCATAACGCATAACACATAACGCATAACGCATAACGCATAACGCATAACGCATAACGCATAACGCATAACGCGTAACGCGTAACGCGTAACGCATAACGCATAACGCATAACGCATAACGCATAACGCATAACGCATAACGCATAACGCATAACGCATAACGCATAACGCATAACGCATAACGCATAACGCATAACGCATAACGCATAACGCATAACGCATAACGCATAACCCATAACGCATAACGCATAACCCATAACGAATAACGAATAACGCATAATGCATAACGCATAACGCTTAACGCATGACGCATATCGCATAACGCATAACGCATAACGCATAACGCATAACGCATAACGCATAACGCATAACGCATAACGCATAACGCGTAACGCGTAACGCGTAACGCGTAACGCGTAACGCATAACGCATAACGCATAACGCATAACGCATAACGCATAACGCATAACGCATAACGCATAACGCATAACGCATAACGCATAACGCATAACGCATAACGCATAACGCATAACGCATAACGCATAACGCATAACGCATAACGCATAACGCATAACGCATAACGCATAACGCATAACGCATAACGCATAACGCATAACGCATAACGCATATCGCATAACGCATAACGTTCAATGAAAAAGTCATAACGCATAACGCATATCGCATAACCCGTAAAGCACAACGCATAACACATAACGCATAACGCATAACACATAACGCATAACGCATAACGTATAACGCTTAACGCATAACGCATAACACATAACACATAACGCATAACGCATAACGCATAACGCATAACGCATAACGCATAACGCATAACGCGTAACGCGTAACGCGTAACGCATAACGCATAACGCATAACGCATAACGCATAACGCATAACGCATAACGCATAACGCATAACGCATAACGCATAACGCATAACGCATAACGCATAACGCATAACGCATAACGCATAACGCATAACGCATAACGCATAACCCATAACGCATAACGCATAACCCATAACGAATAACGAATAACGCATAATGCATAACGCATAACGCTTAACGCATGACGCATATCGCATAACGCATAACGCATAACGCATAACGCATAACGGATAACGCATAACGCATAACGCATAACGCATAACGCATAACGCATAACGCATAACGCATAACGCATAACGCATAACGCATAACGCATAACGCATAACGCATAACGCATAACGCATAACGCATAACGCATAACGCATATCGCATAACGCATAACGTTCAATGAAAAAGTCATAACGCATAACGCATATCGCATAACCCGTAAAGCACAACGCATAACACATAACGCATAACGCATAACACATAACGCATAACGCATAACGTATAACGCTTAACGCATAACGCATAACACATAACGCATAACGCATAACGTATAACGCTTAACGCATAACGCATAACACATAACGCATAACGCATAACGCATAACGCATAACGCATAACGCATAACGCATAACGCGTAACGCGTAACGCGTAACGCATAACGCATAACGCATAACGCATAACGCATAACGCATAACGCATAACGCATAACGCATAACGCATAACGCATAACGCATAACGCATAACGCATAACGCATAACGCATAACGCATAACGCATAACGCATAACGCATAACGCATAACCCATAACGCATAACGCATAACCCATAACGAATAACGGATAACGCATAATGCATAACGCATAACGCTTAACGCATGACGCATATCGCATAACGCATAACGCATAACGCATAACGCATAACGGATAACGCATAACGCATAACGCATAACGCATAACGCATAACGCATAACGCATAACGCGTAACGCGTAACGCATAACGCATAACGCATAACGCATAACGCATAACGCATAACGCATAACGCATAACGCATAACGCGTAACGCATAACGGATAACGCATAACGCATAACGCATAACGCATAACGCATAACGCATAACGCATAACGCATAACGCATAACGCATAACGCATAACGCATAACGCATAACGCATAACGCATAACGCATAACGCATAACGCATAACGCATAACGCATAACGCATTACGCATAACGCATAACGCATAACGCATAACGCATAACGCATAACGCATAACGCATAACGCATATCGCATAACGCATAACGTTCAATGAAAAAGTCATAACGCATAACGCATATCGCATAACCCGTAAAGCACAACGCATAACACATAACGCATAACGCATAACGCATAACGCATAACGCATAACGCATAACGCATAACGCATAACGCATAACCCATAACGCATAACGCATAACCCATAACGAATAACGGATAACGCATAATGCATAACGCATAACGCTTAACGCATGACGCATATCGCATAACGCATAACGCATAACGCATAACGCATAACGGATAACGCATAACGCATAACGCATAACGCATAACGCATAACGCATAACGCATAACGCGTAACGCGTAACGCATAACGCATAACGCATAACGCATAACGCATAACGCATAACGCATAACGCATAACGCATAACGCGTAACGCATAACGGATAACGCATAACGCATAACGCATAACGCATAACGCATAACGCATAACGCATAACGCATAACGCATAACGCATAACGCATAACGCATAACGCATAACGCATAACGCATAACGCATAACGCATAACGCATAACGCATAACGCATAACGCATAACGCATAACGCATAACGCATTACGCATAACGCATAACGCATAACGCATAACGCATAACGCATAACGCATAACGCATAACGCATAACGCATAACGCATAACGCATAACGCATAACGCATAACGCATAACGCATAACGCATAACGCGTAACGCATAACGGATAACGCATAACGCATAACGCATAACGCATAACGCATAACGCATAACGCATAACGCATAACGCATAACGCATAACGCATAACGCATAACGCATAACGCATAACGCATAACGCATAACGCATAACGCATAACGCATAACGCATAACGCATAACGCATAACGCATAACGCATAACGCATAACGCATAACGCATAACGCATAACGCATAACGCATAACGCATAACGCATAACGCATAACGCATAACGCATAACGCATAACGCATAACGCATAACGCATAACGCATAACGCATAACGCATAACGCATAACGCATAACGCATAACGCATAACGCATAACGCATAACGCATAACGCATATCGCATAACGCATAACGTTCAATGAAAAAGTCATAACGCATAACGCATATCGCATAACCCGTAAAGCACAACGCATAACACATAACGCATAACGCATAACACATAACGCATAACGCATAACGTATAACGCTTAACGCATAACGCATAACACATAACGCATAACGCATAACGTATAACGCTTAACGCATAACGCATAACACATAACGCATAACGCATAACGCATAACGCATAACGCATAACGCATAACGCATAACGCGTAACGCGTAACGCGTAACGCATAACGCATAACGCATAACGCATAACGCATAACGCATAACGCATAACGCATAACGCATAACGCATATCGCATAACGCATAACGTTCAATGAAAAAGTCATAACGCATAACGCATATCGCATAACCCGTAAAGCACAACGCATAACACATAACGCATAACGCAATACACATAACGCATAACGCATAACGTATAACGCTTAACGCATAACGCATAACACATAACGCATAACGCATAACGTATAACGCTTAACGCATAACGCATAACACATAACGCATAACGCATAACGCATAACGCATAACGCATAACGCATAACGCATAACGCGTAACGCGTAACGCGTAACGCATAACGCATAACGCATAACCCATAACGCATAACGCATAACCCATAACGAATAACGGATAACGCATAATGCATAACGCATAACGCTTAACGCATGACGCATATCGCATAACGCATAACGCATAACGTATAACGCATAACGCATAACGCATAACGCATAACGCATAACGCATAACGCATAACGCATAACGCATAACGCATAACGCATAACGCATAACGCATAACGCATAACGCATAACGCATAACGCACATCGCATAACGCATAACGCATAACGCATAACGCATAACGCATAACGCATAACGCATAACGCATAACGCATAACGCATAACGCATAACGCATAACGCATAACGCATAACGCATAACGCATAACGCATAACGCATAACGCATAACGCATAACGCATAACGCATAACGCATATCGCATAACGCATAACGTTCAATGAAAAAGTCATAACGCATAACGCATATCGCATAACCCGTAAAGCACAACGCATAACACATAACGCATAACGCATAACACATAACGCATAACGCATAACGTATAACGCTTAACGCATAACGCATAACACATAACGCATAACGCATAACGTATAACGCTTAACGCATAACGCATAACACATAACGCATAACGCATAACGCATAACGCATAACGCATAACGCATAACGCATAACGCGTAACGCGTAACGCGTAACGCATAACGCATAACGCATAACGCATAACGCATAACGCATAACGCATAACGCATAACGCATAACGCATAACGCATATCGCATAACGCATAACGTTCAATGAAAAAGTCATAACGCATAACGCATATCGCATAACCCGTAAAGCACAACGCATAACACATAACGCATAACGCAATACACATAACGCATAACGCATAACGTATAACGCTTAACGCATAACGCATAACACATAACGCATAACGCATAACGTATAACGCTTAACGCATAACGCATAACACATAACGCATAACGCATAACGCATAACGCATAACGCATAACGCATAACGCATAACGCGTAACGCGTAACGCGTAACGCATAACGCATAACGCATAACCCATAACGCATAACGCATAACCCATAACGAATAACGGATAACGCATAATGCATAACGCATAACGCTTAACGCATGACGCATATCGCATAACGCATAACGCATAACGTATAACGCATAACGCATAACGCATAACGCATAACGCATAACGCATAACGCATAACGCATAACGCATAACGCATAACGCATAACGCATAACGCATAACGCATAACGCATAACGCATAACGCATAACGCACATCGCATAACGCATAACGCATAACGCATAACGCATAACGCATAACGCATAACGCATAACGCATAACGCATAACGCATAACGCATAACGCATAACGCATAACGCATAACGCATAACGCATAACGCATAACGCATAACGCATAACGCATAACCCATAACGAATAACGCATAACGCTCAATGGAAAAGTCATAACGCATAACGCATAACGCATAACGCATAACGCATAACGCATGACGCATAACGCATAACGCATAACGCATAACCCATAACGCATAACGCATAACGCATAACGCATAACGCATAACGCATAACGCATAACGCATAACCCATAACGCATAACGCATAACGCATAACGCATAACGCATAACGCATAACGCATAACGCATAACGCATAACGCATAACGCATAACGAATAACGCATAACGCATAACGCATAACGCATAACGCATAACGCATAACGCATAACGCATAACGCATAACGCATAACGCATAACGCATAACGCATAACGCATAACGCATAACGCATAACGCATAACGCATAACGCATAACGCATAACGCATAACACATAACGCATAACGCATAACGTATAATGCTTAACGCATAACGCATAACACATAACGCATAACGCATAACGCATAACGCATAACGCATAACGCATAACGCATAACGCGTAACGCGTAACGCATAATGCATAACGCATAACGCTTAACGCATGACGCATATCGCATAACGCATAACGCATAACGCATAACGCATAACGGATAACGCATAACGCATAATGCATAACGCATAACGCATAACGCATAACGCATAACGCATAACGCATAACCCATAACGCATAACGCATAACCCATAACGAATAACGCATAACGCTCAATGGAAAAGTCATAACGCATAACGCTCAATGAAAAAGTCATAATGCTTAACGCATAACGCATAACGCATAACGCATAACGCATAACGCATAACGCATAACGCATAACGCATAACGCATAACGCATAACGCATAACGCATAACGCATAACGCATAACGCATAACGCATAACGCATAACGCATAACGCATAACGCATAACGCATAACGCATAACGCATAACGCATAACGCATAACGCATAACGCATAACGCATAACGCATAACGCATAACGCATAACGCATAACGCATAACGCATAACGCATAACGCATAACGCACATCGCATAACGCATAACGCATAACGCATAACGCATAACGCATAACGAATAACGCATAACGCATAACGCATAACGCATAACGCATAACGCATAACGCGTAACGCATAACGCGTAACGCATAACGCATAACGCATAACGCATAACGCATAACGCATATCGCATAACGCATAACGCATAACGCATAACGCATAACGCATAACGCATAACGCATAACGCATAACGCATAACGCATAACGCATAACGCATAACGCATAACGCATAACGCATAACGCATAACGCATAACGCATAACGCATAACGCATAACGCATAACGCATAACGCATATCGCATAACGCATAACGTTCAATGAAAAAGTCATAACGCATAACGCATATCGCATAACCCGTAAAGCACAACGCATAACACATAACGCATAACGCATAACACATAACGCATAACGCATAACGTATAACGCTTAACGCATAACGCATAACACATAACGCATAACGCATAACGTATAACGCTTAACGCATAACGCATAACACATAACGCATAACGCATAACGCATAACGCATAACGCATAACGCATAACGCATAACGCGTAACGCGTAACGCGTAACGCATAACGCATAACGCATAACGCATAACGCATAACGCATAACGCATAACGCATAACGCATAACGCATAACGCATAACGCATAACGCATAACGCATAACGCATAACGCATAACGCATAACGCATAACGCATAACGCATAACCCATAACGCATAACGCATAACCCATAACGAATAACGAATAACGCATAATGCATAACGCATAACGCTTAACGCATGACGCATATCGCATAACGCATAACGCATAACGCATAACGCATAACGGATAACGCATAACGCATAACGCATAACGCATAACGCATAACGCATAACGCATAACGCATAACGCATAACGCATAACGCATAACGCATAACGCATAACGCATAACGCATAACGCATAACGCATAACGCATAACGCATAACGCATAACGCATAACGCATAACGCATATCGCATAACGCATAACGTTCAATGAAAAAGTCATAACGCATAACGCATATCGCATAACCCGTAAAGCACAACGCATAACACATAACGCATAACGCATAACACATAACGCATAACGCATAACGTATAACGCTTAACGCATAACGCATAACACATAACGCATAACGCATAACGTATAACGCTTAACGCATAACGCATAACACATAACGCATAACGCATAACGCATAACGCATAACGCATAACGCATAACGCATAACGCGTAACGCGTAACGCGTAACGCATAACGCATAACGCATAACGCATAACGCATAACGCATAACGCATAACGCATAACGCATAACGCATAACGCATAACGCATAACGCATAACGCATAACGCATAACGCATAACGCATAACGCATAACGCATAACGCATAACGCATAACCCATAACGCATAACGCATAACCCATAACGAATAACGGATAACGCATAATGCATAACGCATAACGCTTAACGCATGACGCATATCGCATAACGCATAACGCATAACGCATAACGCGTAACGCGTAACGCATAACGCATAACGCATAACGCATAACGCATAACGCATAACGCATAACGCATAACGCATAACGCATAACGCATAACGCATAACGCGTAACGCATAACGGATAACGCATAACGCATAACGCATAACGCATAACGCATAACGCATAACGCATAACGCATAACGCATAACGCATAACGCATAACGCATAACGCATAACGCATAACGCATAACGCATAACGCATAACGCATAACGCATAACGCATAACGCATAACGCATAACGCATTACGCATAACGCATAACGCATAACGCATAACGCATAACGCATAACGCATAACGCATAACGCATAACGCATAACGCATAACGCATAACGCATAACGCATAACGCGTAACGCGTAACGCGTAACGCGTAACGCATAACGGATAACGCATAACGCATAACGCATAACGCATAACGCATAACGCATAACGCATAACGCATAACGCATAACGCATAACGCATAACGCATAACGCATAACGCATAACGCATAACGCATAACGCATAACGCATAACGCATAACGCATAACGCATAACGCATAACGCATAACGCATAACGCATAACGCATAACGCATAACGCATAACGCATAACGCATAACGCATAACGCATAACGCATAACGCATAACGCATAACGCATAACGCATAACGCATAACGCATAACGCATAACGCATAACGCATAACGCATAACGCATAACGCATAACGCATAACGCATAACGCATAACGCATAACGCATAACGCATAACGCATAACGCATAACGCATAACGCATAACGCATAACGCATAACGCATATCGCATAACGCATAACGTTCAATGAAAAAGTCATAACGCATAACGCATATCGCATAACCCGTAAAGCACAACGCATAACACATAACGCATAACGCATAACACATAACGCATAACGCATAACGTATAACGCTTAACGCATAACGCATAACGCATAACACATAACGCATAACGCATAACGTATAACGCTTAACGCATAACGCATAACACATAACGCATAACGCATAACGCATAACGCATAACGCATAACGCATAACGCATAACGCGTAACGCGTAACGCGTAACGCATAACGCATAACGCATAACGCATAACGCATAACGCATAACGCATAACGCATAACGCATAACGCATAACGCATAACGCATAACGCATAACGCATAACGCATAACGCATAACCCATAACGCATAACGCATAACCCATAACGAATAACGGATAACGCATAATGCATAACGCATAACGCTTAACGCATGACGCATATCGCATAACGCATAACGCATAACGCATAACGCATAACGGATAACGCATAACGCATAACGCATAACGCATAACGCATAACGCATAACGCATAACGCATAACGCATAACGCATAACGCATAACGCATAACGCATAACGCATAACGCATAACGCATAACGCATAACGCATAACGCATATCGCATAACGCATAACGTTCAATGAAAAAGTCATAACGCATAACGCATATCGCATAACCCGTAAAGCACAACGCATAACACATAACGCATAACGCAATACACATAACGCATAACGCATAACGTATAACGCTTAACGCATAACGCATAACACATAACGCATAACGCATAACGTATAACGCTTAACGCATAACGCATAACACATAACGCATAACGCATAACGCATAACGCATAACGCATAACGCATAACGCATAACGCGTAACGCGTAACGCGTAACGCATAACGCATAACGCATAACCCATAACGCATAACGCATAACCCATAACGAATAACGGATAACGCATAATGCATAACGCATAACGCTTAACGCATGACGCATATCGCATAACGCATAACGCATAACGCATAACGCATAACGCATAACGCATAACGCATAACGCATAACGCATAACGCATAACGCATAACGCATAACGCATAACGCATAACGCATAACGCATA
This sequence comes from Lasioglossum baleicum, assembly GCF_051020765.1. NCBI lineage: Eukaryota > Metazoa > Arthropoda > Insecta > Hymenoptera > Halictidae > Lasioglossum > Lasioglossum baleicum. The sequence goes on from NW_027469329.1 coordinate 182,998, forward strand.
ACGCACATCGCATAACGCATAACGCATAACGCATAACGCATAACGCATAACGCATAACGCATAACGAATAACGCATAACGCATAACGCATAACGCATAACGCATAACGCGTAACGCATAACGCGTAACGCATAACGCATAACGCATAACGCATAACGCATAACGCATATCGCATAACGCATAACGCATAACGCATAACGCATAACGCATAACGCATAACGCATAACGAATAACGCATAACGCATAAAGCATAACGCTTAACGAATAACGCATAACGCATAACGCATGACACATTACTCATAACGCATTACGCATAACGCATAACGCATAACGCATAACGGATAACGCATAATGCATAACGCATAACGCTTAACGCATGACGCATATCGCATAACGCATAACGCATAACGCATAACGGATAACGCATAACGCATAATGCATAACGCATAACGCATAACGCATAACGCATAACGCATAACGCATAACGCATAACGCATAACGCATAACGCATAACGCATAACGCATAACGCATAACGCATAACCCATAACGAATAACGCATAACGCTCAATGGAAAAGTCATAACCCATAACGCATAACGCATAACGCATAACGCATAACGCATGACGCATAACGCATAACGCATAACGCATAACCCATAACGCATAACGCATAACGCATAACGCATAACGCATAACGCATAACCCATAACGCATAACGCATAACGCATAACGCATAACGCATAACGCATAACGCATAACGCATAACGCATAACGCATAACGCATAACGAATAACGCATAACGCATAACGCATAACGCATAACGCATAACGCATAACGCATAACGCATAACGCATAACGCATAACGCATAACGCATAACGCATAACGCATAACGCATAACGCATAACGCATAACGCATAACGCATAACGCATAACGCATAACACATAACGCATAACGCATAACGTATAATGCTTAACGCATAACGCATAACACATAACGCATAACGCATAACGCATAACGCATAACGCATAACGCATAACGCGTAACGCGTAACGCATAATGCATAACGCATAACGCTTAACGCATGACGCATATCGCATAACGCATAACGCATAACGCATAACGCATAACGGATAACGCATAACGCATAATGCATAACGCATAACGCATAACGCATAACGCATAACGCATAACGCATAACCCATAACGCATAACGCATAACCCATAACGAATAACGCATAACGCTCAATGGAAAAGTCATAACGCATAACGCTCAATGAAAAAGTCATAATGCTTAACGCATAACGCATAACGCATAACGCATAACGCATAACGCATAACGCATAACGCATAACGCATAACGCATAACGCATAACGCATAACGCATAACGCATAACGCATAACGCATAACGCATAACGCATAACGCATAACGCATAACGCATAACGCATAACGCATAACGCATAACGCATAACGCACATCGCATAACGCATAACGCATAACGCATAACGCATAACGCATAACGAATAACGCATAACGCATAACGCATAACGCATAACGCATAACGCATAACGCATAACGCATAACGCATAACCCATAACGCATAACGCATAACCCATAACGAATAACGGATAACGCATAATGCATAACGCATAACGCTTAACGCATGACGCATATCGCATAACGCATAACGCATAACGCATAACGCATAACGGATAACGCATAACGCATAACGCATAACGCATAACGCATAACGCATAACGCATAACGCATAACGCATAACGCATAACGCATAACGCATAACGCATAACGCATAACGCATAACGCATAACGCATAACGCATAACGCATATCGCATAACGCATAACGTTCAATGAAAAAGTCATAACGCATAACGCATATCGCATAACCCGTAAAGCACAACGCATAACACATAACGCATAACGCAATACACATAACGCATAACGCATAACGTATAACGCTTAACGCATAACGCATAACACATAACGCATAACGCATAACGTATAACGCTTAACGCATAACGCATAACACATAACGCATAACGCATAACGCATAACGCATAACGCATAACGCATAACGCATAACGCGTAACGCGTAACGCGTAACGCATAACGCATAACGCATAACCCATAACGCATAACGCATAACCCATAACGAATAACGGATAACGCATAATGCATAACGCATAACGCTTAACGCATGACGCATATCGCATAACGCATAACGCATAACGCATAACGCATAACGCATAACGCATAACGCATAACGCATAACGCATAACGCATAACGCATAACGCATAACGCATAACGCATAACGCATAACGCATAACGCACATCGCATAACGCATAACGCATAACGCATAACGCATAACGCATAACGCATAACGCATAACGAATAACGCATAACGCATAACGCATAACGCATAACGCATAACGCGTAACGCATAACGCGTAACGCATAACGCATAACGCATAACGCATAACGCATAACGCATATCGCATAACGCATAACGCATAACGCATAACGCATAACGCATAACGCATAACGCATAACGAATAACGCATAACGCATAAAGCATAACGCTTAACGAATAACGCATAACGCATAACGCATGACACATTACTCATAACGCATTACGCATAACGCATAACGCATAACGCATAACGGATAACGCATAATGCATAACGCATAACGCTTAACGCATGACGCATATCGCATAACGCATAACGCATAACGCATAACGGATAACGCATAACGCATAATGCATAACGCATAACGCATAACGCATAACGCATAACGCATAACGCATAACGCATAACGCATAACGCATAACGCATAACGCATAACGCATAACGCATAACGCATAACCCATAACGAATAACGCATAACGCTCAATGGAAAAGTCATAACCCATAACGCATAACGCATAACGCATAACGCATAACGCATGACGCATAACGCATAACGCATAACGCATAACCCATAACGCATAACGCATAACGCATAACGCATAACGCATAACGCATAACCCATAACGCATAACGCATAACGCATAACGCATAACGCATAACGCATAACGCATAACGCATAACGCATAACGCATAACGCATAACGAATAACGCATAACGCATAACGCATAACGCATAACGCATAACGCATAACGCATAACGCATAACGCATAACGCATAACGCATAACGCATAACGCATAACGCATAACGCATAACGCATAACGCATAACGCATAACGCATAACGCATAACGCATAACACATAACGCATAACGCATAACGTATAATGCTTAACGCATAACGCATAACACATAACGCATAACGCATAACGCATAACGCATAACGCATAACGCATAACGCGTAACGCGTAACGCATAATGCATAACGCATAACGCTTAACGCATGACGCATATCGCATAACGCATAACGCATAACGCATAACGCATAACGGATAACGCATAACGCATAATGCATAACGCATAACGCATAACGCATAACGCATAACGCATAACGCATAACCCATAACGCATAACGCATAACCCATAACGAATAACGCATAACGCTCAATGGAAAAGTCATAACGCATAACGCTCAATGAAAAAGTCATAATGCTTAACGCATAACGCATAACGCATAACGCATAACGCATAACGCATAACGCATAACGCATAACGCATAACGCATAACGCATAACGCATAACGCATAACGCATAACGCATAACGCATAACGCATAACGCATAACGCATAACGCATAACGCATAACGCATAACGCATAACGCATAACGCATAACGCACATCGCATAACGCATAACGCATAACGCATAACGCATAACGCATAACGAATAACGCATAACGCATAACGCATAACGCATAACGCATAACGCATAACGCGTAACGCATAACGCGTAACGCATAACGCATAACGCATAACGCATAACGCATAACGCATATCGCATAACGCATAACGCATAACGCATAACGCATAACGCATAACGCATAACGAATAACGCATAACGCATAAAGCATAACGCTTAACGAATAACGCATAACGCATAACGCATGACACATTACTCATAACGCATTACGCATAACGCATAACGCATAACGGATAACGCATAATGCATAACGCATAACGCTTAACGCATGACGCATATCGCATAACGCATAACGCATAACGCATAACGGATAACGCATAACGCATAATGCATAACGCATAACGCATAACGCATAACGCATAACGCATAACGCATAACGCATAACGCATAACGCATAACGCATAACGCATAACGCACATCGCATAACGCATAACGCATAACGCATAACGCATAACGCATAACGCATAACGCATAACGAATAACGCATAACGCATAACGCATAACGCATAACGCATAACGCGTAACGCATAACGCGTAACGCATAACGCATAACGCATAACGCATAACGCATAACGCATATCGCATAACGCATAACGCATAACGCATAACGCATAACGCATAACGCATAACGCATAACGAATAACGCATAACGCATAAAGCATAACGCTTAACGAATAACGCATAACGCATAACGCATGACACATTACTCATAACGCATTACGCATAACGCATAACGCATAACGCATAACGGATAACGCATAATGCATAACGCATAACGCTTAACGCATGACGCATATCGCATAACGCATAACGCATAACGCATAACGGATAACGCATAACGCATAATGCATAACGCATAACGCATAACGCATAACGCATAACGCATAACGCATAACGCATAACGCATAACGCATAACGCATAACGCATAACGCATAACGCATAACGCATAACCCATAACGAATAACGCATAACGCTCAATGGAAAAGTCATAACCCATAACGCATAACGCATAACGCATAACGCATAACGCATGACGCATAACGCATAACGCATAACGCATAACCCATAACGCATAACGCATAACGCATAACGCATAACGCATAACGCATAACGCATAACCCATAACGCATAACGCATAACGCATAACGCATAACGCATAACGCATAACGCATAACGCATAACGCATAACGCATAACGCATAACGAATAACGCATAACGCATAACGCATAACGCATAACGCATAACGCATAACGCATAACGCATAACGCATAACGCATAACGCATAACGCATAACGCATAACGCATAACGCATAACGCATAACGCATAACGCATAACGCATAACGCATAACGCATAACACATAACGCATAACGCATAACGTATAATGCTTAACGCATAACGCATAACACATAACGCATAACGCATAACGCATAACGCATAACGCATAACGCATAACGCGTAACGCGTAACGCATAATGCATAACGCATAACGCTTAACGCATGACGCATATCGCATAACGCATAACGCATAACGCATAACGCATAACGGATAACGCATAACGCATAATGCATAACGCATAACGCATAACGCATAACGCATAACGCATAACGCATAACCCATAACGCATAACGCATAACCCATAACGAATAACGCATAACGCTCAATGGAAAAGTCATAACGCATAACGCTCAATGAAAAAGTCATAATGCTTAACGCATAACGCATAACGCATAACGCATAACGCATAACGCATAACGCATAACGCATAACGCATAACGCATAACGCATAACGCATAACGCATAACGCATAACGCATAACGCACATCGCATAACGCATAACGCATAACGCATAACGCATAACGCATAACGAATAACGCATAACGCATAACGCATAACGCATAACGCATAACGCATAACGCGTAACGCATAACGCGTAACGCATAACGCATAACGCATAACGCATAACGCATAACGCATATCGCATAACGCATAACGCATAACGCATAACGCATAACGCATAACGCATAACGAATAACGCATAACGCATAAAGCATAACGCTTAACGAATAACGCATAACGCATAACGCATGACACATTACTCATAACGCATTACGCATAACGCATAACGCATAACGGATAACGCATAATGCATAACGCATAACGCTTAACGCATGACGCATATCGCATAACGCATAACGCATAACGCATAACGGATAACGCATAACGCATAATGCATAACGCATAACGCATAACGCATAACGCATAACGCATAACGCATAACGCATAACGCATAACGCATAACGCATAACGCATAACGGATAACGCATAACGCATAATGCATAACGCATAACGCATAACGCATAACGCATAACGCATAACGCATAACCCATAACGCATAACGCATAACCCATAACGAATAACGCATAACGCTCAATGGAAAAGTCATAACGCATAACGCTCAATGAAAAAGTCATAATGCTTAACGCATAACGCATAACGCATAACGCATAACGCATAACGCATAACGCATAACGCATAACGCATAACGCATAACGCATAACGCTTAACGCATAACGCATAACGCATAACGCATAACGCATAACGCATAACGCATAACGCATAACGCATAACGCATAACGCATAACGCATAACGCATAACGCATAACGCATAACGCATAACGCATAACGCATAACGCATAACGCATAACGCATAACGCATAACGCATAACGCACATCGCATAACGCATAACGCATAACGCATAACGCATAACGCATAACGAATAACGCATAACGCATAACGCATAACGCATAACGCATAACGCATAACGCGTAACGCATAACGCGTAACGCATAACGCATAACGCATAACGCATAACGCATAACGCATATCGCATAACGCATAACGCATAACGCATAACGCATAACGCATAACGCATAACGCATAACGCATAACGCATAACGCATAACGCATAACGCATAACGCATAACGCATAACGCATAACGCATAACGCATAACGCATAACGCATAACGCATAACGCATAACGCATAACGCATAACGCATATCGCATAACGCATAACGTTCAATGAAAAAGTCATAACGCATAACGCATATCGCATAACCCGTAAAGCACAACGCATAACACATAACGCATAACGCATAACACATAACGCATAACGCATAACGTATAACGCTTAACGCATAACGCATAACACATAACGCATAACGCATAACGTATAACGCTTAACGCATAACGCATAACACATAACGCATAACGCATAACGCATAACGCATAACGCATAACGCATAACGCATAACGCGTAACGCGTAACGCGTAACGCATAACGCATAACGCATAACGCATAACGCATAACGCATAACGCATAACGCATAACGCATAACGCATAACGCATAACGCATAACGCATAACGCATAACGCATAACGCATAACGCATAACGCATAACGCATAACGCATAACGCATAACCCATAACGCATAACGCATAACCCATAACGAATAACGAATAACGCATAATGCATAACGCATAACGCTTAACGCATGACGCATATCGCATAACGCATAACGCATAACGCATAACGCATAACGGATAACGCATAACGCATAACGCATAACGCATAACGCATAACGCATAACGCATAACGCATAACGCATAACGCATAACGCATAACGCATAACGCATAACGCATAACGCATAACGCATAACGCATAACGCATAACGCATAACGCATAACGCATAACGCATAACGCATATCGCATAACGCATAACGTTCAATGAAAAAGTCATAACGCATAACGCATATCGCATAACCCGTAAAGCACAACGCATAACACATAACGCATAACGCATAACACATAACGCATAACGCATAACGTATAACGCTTAACGCATAACGCATAACACATAACGCATAACGCATAACGTATAACGCTTAACGCATAACGCATAACACATAACGCATAACGCATAACGCATAACGCATAACGCATAACGCATAACGCATAACGCGTAACGCGTAACGCGTAACGCATAACGCATAACGCATAACGCATAACGCATAACGCATAACGCATAACGCATAACGCATAACGCATAACGCATAACGCATAACGCATAACGCATAACGCATAACGCATAACGCATAACGCATAACGCATAACGCATAACGCATAACCCATAACGCATAACGCATAACCCATAACGAATAACGGATAACGCATAATGCATAACGCATAACGCTTAACGCATGACGCATATCGCATAACGCATAACGCATAACGCATAACGCGTAACGCGTAACGCATAACGCATAACGCATAACGCATAACGCATAACGCATAACGCATAACGCATAACGCATAACGCATAACGCATAACGCGTAACGCATAACGGATAACGCATAACGCATAACGCATAACGCATAACGCATAACGCATAACGCATAACGCATAACGCATAACGCATAACGCATAACGCATAACGCATAACGCATAACGCATAACGCATAACGCATAACGCATAACGCATAACGCATAACGCATAACGCATAACGCATTACGCATAACGCATAACGCATAACGCATAACGCATAACGCATAACGCATAACGCATAACGCATAACGCATAACGCATAACGCGTAACGCGTAACGCGTAACGCGTAACGCGTAACGCGTAACGCATAACGGATAACGCATAACGCATAACGCATAACGCATAACGCATAACGCATAACGCATAACGCATAACGCATAACGCATAACGCATAACGCATAACGCATAACGCATAACGCATAACGCATAACGCATAACGCATAACGCATAACGCATAACGCATAACGCATAACGCATAACGCATAACGCATAACGCATAACGCATAACGCATAACGCATAACGCATAACGCATAACGCATAACGCATAACGCATAACGCATAACGCATAACGCATAACGCATAACGCATAACGCATAACGCATAACGCATAACGCATAACGCATAACGCATAACGCATAACGCATAACGCATAACGCATAACGCATAACGCATAACGCATAACGCATAACGCATATCGCATAACGCATAACGTTCAATGAAAAAGTCATAACGCATAACGCATATCGCATAACCCGTAAAGCACAACGCATAACACATAACGCATAACGCATAACACATAACGCATAACGCATAACGTATAACGCTTAACGCATAACGCATAACACATAACGCATAACGCATAACGTATAACGCTTAACGCATAACGCATAACACATAACGCATAACGCATAACGCATAACGCATAACGCATAACGCATAACGCATAACGCGTAACGCGTAACGCGTAACGCATAACGCATAACGCATAACGCATAACGCATAACGCATAACGCATAACGCATAACGCATAACGCATAACGCATAACGCATAACGCATAACGCATAACGCATAACGCATAACCCATAACGCATAACGCATAACCCATAACGAATAACGGATAACGCATAATGCATAACGCATAACGCTTAACGCATGACGCATATCGCATAACGCATAACGCATAACGCATAACGCATAACGGATAACGCATAACGCATAACGCATAACGCATAACGCATAACGCATAACGCATAACGCATAACGCATAACGCATAACGCATAACGCATAACGCATAACGCATAACGCATAACGCATAACGCATAACGCATAACGCATATCGCATAACGCATAACGTTCAATGAAAAAGTCATAACGCATAACGCATATCGCATAACCCGTAAAGCACAACGCATAACACATAACGCATAACGCAATACACATAACGCATAACGCATAACGTATAACGCTTAACGCATAACGCATAACACATAACGCATAACGCATAACGTATAACGCTTAACGCATAACGCATAACACATAACGCATAACGCATAACGCATAACGCATAACGCATAACGCATAACGCATAACGCGTAACGCGTAACGCGTAACGCATAACGCATAACGCATAACCCATAACGCATAACGCATAACCCATAACGAATAACGGATAACGCATAATGCATAACGCATAACGCTTAACGCATGACGCATATCGCATAACGCATAACGCATAACGCATAACGCATAACGCATAACGCATAACGCATAACGCATAACGCATAACGCATAACGCATAACGCATAACGCATAACGCATAACGCATAACGCATAACGCACATCGCATAACGCATAACGCATAACGCATAACGCATAACGCATAACGCATAACGCATAACGAATAACGCATAACGCATAACGCATAACGCATAACGCATAACGCGTAACGCATAACGCGTAACGCATAACGCATAACGCATAACGCATAACGCATAACGCATATCGCATAACGCATAACGCATAACGCATAACGCATAACGCATAACGCATAACGCATAACGAATAACGCATAACGCATAAAGCATAACGCTTAACGAATAACGCATAACGCATAACGCATGACACATTACTCATAACGCATTACGCATAACGCATAACGCATAACGCATAACGGATAACGCATAATGCATAACGCATAACGCTTAACGCATGACGCATATCGCATAACGCATAACGCATAACGCATAACGGATAACGCATAACGCATAATGCATAACGCATAACGCATAACGCATAACGCATAACGCATAACGCATAACGCATAACGCATAACGCATAACGCATAACGCATAACGCATAACGCATAACGCATAACGCATAACCCATAACGAATAACGCATAACGCTCAATGGAAAAGTCATAACCCATAACGCATAACGCATAACGCATAACGCATAACGCATGACGCATAACGCATAACGCATAACGCATAACCCATAACGCATAACGCATAACGCATAACGCATAACGCATAACGCATAACGCATAACCCATAACGCATAACGCATAACGCATAACGCATAACGCATAACGCATAACGCATAACGCATAACGCATAACGCATAACGCATAACGAATAACGCATAACGCATAACGCATAACGCATAACGCATAACGCATAACGCATAACGCATAACGCATAACGCATAACGCATAACGCATAACGCATAACGCATAACGCATAACGCATAACGCATAACGCATAACGCATAACGCATAACGCATAACACATAACGCATAACGCATAACGTATAATGCTTAACGCATAACGCATAACACATAACGCATAACGCATAACGCATAACGCATAACGCATAACGCATAACGCGTAACGCGTAACGCATAATGCATAACGCATAACGCTTAACGCATGACGCATATCGCATAACGCATAACGCATAACGCATAACGCATAACGGATAACGCATAACGCATAATGCATAACGCATAACGCATAACGCATAACGCATAACGCATAACGCATAACCCATAACGCATAACGCATAACCCATAACGAATAACGCATAACGCTCAATGGAAAAGTCATAACGCATAACGCTCAATGAAAAAGTCATAATGCTTAACGCATAACGCATAACGCATAACGCATAACGCATAACGCATAACGCATAACGCATAACGCATAACGCATAACGCATAACGCATAACGCATAACGCATAACGCATAACGCATAACGCATAACGCATAACGCATAACGCATAACGCATAACGCATAACGCATAACGCATAACGCATAACGCATAACGCATAACGCACATCGCATAACGCATAACGCATAACGCATAACGCATAACGCATAACGAATAACGCATAACGCATAACGCATAACGCATAACGCATAACGCATAACGCGTAACGCATAACGCGTAACGCATAACGCATAACGCATAACGCATAACGCATAACGCATATCGCATAACGCATAACGCATAACGCATAACGCATAACGCATAACGCATAACGAATAACGCATAACGCATAAAGCATAACGCTTAACGAATAACGCATAACGCATAACGCATGACACATTACTCATAACGCATTACGCATAACGCATAACGCATAACGGATAACGCATAATGCATAACGCATAACGCTTAACGCATGACGCATATCGCATAACGCATAACGCATAACGCATAACGGATAACGCATAACGCATAATGCATAACGCATAACGCATAACGCATAACGCATAACGCATAACGCATAACGCATAACGCATAACGCATAACGCATAACGCATAACCCATAACGCATAACGCATAACCCATAACGAATAACGCATAACGCTCAATGGAAAAGTCATAACGCATAACGCTCAATGAAAAAGTCATAATGATTAATGCTTAACGCATAACGCATAACGCATAACGCATAACGCATAACGCATAACGCATAACGCAGAACGCATAACGCATAACGCATAACGCATAACGCATAACGCATAACCCATAACGCATAACGCATAACGCATAACGGATAACGCATAACGCATAACGCATAACGCATAACGCATAACGCATAACGCATAACGCATAACGCATAACGCATAACGCATAACGCATAACGCATAACGCATAACGCATAACGCATAACGCATAACGCATAACGCATAACGCATAACGCATAACGCATAACGCATTACGCATGACGCATGACGCATAACGCATAACGAAAACGCATAACGCATAACGCATAACGCATAACGCATAACGCATAACGCATAACGCATAACGCAAAACGCATAATGCATAACGCATAACGCATAACGCATAACGCATAACGCATAACGCATAACGCATAACGCATAACGCATAACGCATAACCCATAACGCATAACGCATAACCCATAACGAATAACGCATAACGTTCAATGGAAAAGTCATAACGCATAACGCATAACGCATAACCCATAACGAATAACGCATAACGCTCAATGAAAAAGTCATAATGCTTAACGCATAACGCATAACGCATAACGCATAACGCATAACGCATAACGCATAACGCATAACGCATGACGCATAACGCATAACGCATAACGCATAACGCATAACGCACATCGCATAACGCATAACGCATAACGCATAACGCATAACGCATAACGCATAACGCATAACGAATAACGCATAACGCATAACGCATAACGCATAACGCATAACGCATAACGCGTAACGCATAACGCGTAACGCATAACGCATAACGCATAACGCATAACGCATAACGCATAACGCATAACGCATAACGCATAACGCATAACGCATAACGCATAACGCATAACGCATAACGCATAACGCATAACGCATAACGCATAACGCATAACGCATAACGCATAACGCATAACGCATAACGCATAACGCATAACGCATAACGCATAACGCATAACGCATAACGCATAACGCATAACGCATAACGCATAACGCATAACGCATAACGCATAACGCATAACGCATAACGCATAACGCATAACGCATAACGCATAACGCATAACGCATAACGCATAACGCATAACGAATGACGCATATCGCATAACGCATAACGCTTAACGAATAACGCAGAACGCATAACGCATAACGCATAACGCATAACGGATAACGGATAACGCATAACGCATAACGCATAACGCATAACGCATAACGCATAACGCATAACGCATAACGCATAACGCATAACGCATAACGCATAACGCATAACGCATAACGCATAACGTATAACGCATATCGCATAACGCATAACGTTCAATGAAAAAGTCATAACGCATAACGCATATCGCATAACCCGTAAAGCACAACGCATAACACATAACGCATAACGCATAACACATAACGCATAACTTATAACGTATAACGCTTAACGCATTACGCATAACACATAACGCATAACGCATAACGCATAACGCATAACGCATAACGCATAACGCGTAACGCGTAACGCATAACGCATAACGCATAACGCATAACGCATAAGGCATAACGCATAACGCATAACGCATAACGCATAACGCATAACGCATAACGCATAACGCATAACGCATAACGCATAACGCATAACGCATAACGCATATCGCATATCGCATAACGCATAACGCATAAAGCATAACGCATAACGCATAACGCATAACGCATAACGAATAACGCATAACGCATAAAGCATAACGCTTAACGAATAACGCATAACGCATAACGCATAACGCATAACGCATAACCCATAACGCATAACGCATAACCCATAACGAATAACGCATAACGCTCAATGGAAAAGTCATAACGCATAACGCTCAATGAAAAAGTCATAATGCTTAATGCTTAACGCATAACGCATAACGCATAACCCATAACGCATAACGCATAACGCATAACGCATAACGCATAACGCATAACGCATAACGCATAACGCATAACGCATAACGCATAACGCATAACGCATAACCCATAACGCATAACGCATAACGCATAACGCATAACGCATAACGCATAACGCATAACGCATAACGCATAACGCATAACGCATAACGCATAACGCATAACGCATAACGCATAACGCATAACGCATAACGCATAACGCATAACGCATAACGCATAACGCATAACGCATAACGCATAACGCATAACGCATAACGCATAACGCATAACGTTCAATGAAAAAGTCATAACGCAGAACGCATATCGCATAACCCGTAAAGCACAACGCATAACACATAACGCATAACGCATAACACATAACGCATAACGCATAACGCATAACGCATAACGCATAACGCATAACGCATAACGCATAACGCATAACACATAACGCATAACGCATATCGCATAGCGTATAACGCTTAACGCATAACGCATAACGCGTAACGCGTAACGCGTAACGCATAACGCATAACGCATAACGCATAACGCATAACGCATAACGCATAACGCATAACGCATAACGCATAACGCATAACGCATAACGCATAACGCATAACGCATAACGCATAACGCATAACGCATAACGCATAACGCATAACGCATAACGCATAACGCATAACGCATAACGCATAACGCATAACGCATAACGCATAACGCATAACGCATAACGCATAACGCATAACGCATAACGCATAACGCATAACGCATAACGCATAACGCATAACGCATAACGCATAACGCATAACGCATAACGCATAACGCATAACGCATAACGCATAACGCATAACGCATAACGCATAACGCATAACGCATAACGCATAACGCATAACGCATAACGCATAACGCATAACGCATAACGCATAACGCATAACGCATAACGCATAACGCATCACGCATAACGCATAACGCATAACGCATAACGCATAACGCATAACGCATAACGCATAACGCATAACGCATAACGCATAACGCATAACGCATAACGCATAACGCATCACGCATAACGCATAACGCATAACGCATAACGCATAACGCATAACGCATAACGCATAACGCATAACGCATAACGCATAACGCATAACGCATAACGCATAACGCATAACCCATAACGCATAACGCATAACCCATAACGAATAACGCATAACGTTCAATGGAAAAGTCATAACGCATAACGCATAACGCATAACCCATAACGAATAACGCATAACGCTCAATGAAAAAGTCATAATGCTTAACGCATAACGCATAACGCATAACGCATAACGCATAACGCATAACGCATAACGCATAACGCATGACGCATAACGCATAACGCATAACGCATAACGCATAACGCACATCGCATAACGCATAACGCATAACGCATAACGCATAACGCATAACGCATAACGAATAACGCATAACGCATAACGCATAACGCGTAACGCGTAACGCGTAACGCGTAACGCATAACGCGTAACGCATAACGCATATCGCATAACGCATAACGCATAACGCATAACGCATAACGCATAACGCATAACGCATAACGCATAACGCATAACGCATAACGCATAACGCATAACGCATAACGCATAACGCATAACGCGTAACGCGTAACGCGTAACGCGTAACGCGTAACGCGTAACGCGTAACGCGTAACGCGTAACGCGTAACGCATAACGCATAACGCATAACGCATAACGCATAACGCATAACGCATAACGCATAACGCATAACGCATAACGCATAACGCATAACGCATAACGCATAACGAATGACGCATATCGCATAACGCATAACGCTTAACGAATAACGCAGAACGCATAACGCATAACGCATAACGCATAACGGATAACGCATAACGCATAACGCATAACGCATAACGCATAACGCATAACGCATAACGCATAACGCATAACGCATAACGCATAACGCATAACGCATAACGCATAACGCATAACGCATAACGCATAACGCATAACGCATAACGCATAACGCATAACGCATAACGCATAACGCATAACGCATAACGCATAACGCATAACGCATAACGCATAACGCATAACGCATAACGCATAACGCATAACGCATAACGCATAACGCATAACGAATGACGCATATCGCATAACGCATAACGCTTAACGAATAACGCAGAACGCATAACGCATAACGCATAACGCATAACGCATAACGCATAACGCATAACGCATAACGCATAACGCATAACGCATAACGCATAACGCATAACGCATAACGCATAACGCATAACGCATAACGCATAACGCATAACGCATAACGAATGACGCATATCGCATAACGCATAACGCTTAACGAATAACGCAGAACGCATAACGCATAACGCATAACGCATAACGGATAACGGATAACGCATAACGCATAACGCATAACGCATAACGCATAACGCATAACGCATAACGCATAACGCATAACGCATAACGCATAACGCATAACGCATAACGCATAACGCATAACGTATAACGCATATCGCATAACGCATAACGTTCAATGAAAAAGTCATAACGCATAACGCATATCGCATAACCCGTAAAGCACAACGCATAACACATAACGCATAACGCATAACACATAACGCATAACTTATAACGTATAACGCTTAACGCATTACGCATAACACATAACGCATAACGCATAACGCATAACGCATAACGCATAACGCATAACGCGTAACGCGTAACGCATAACGCATAACGCATAACGCATAACGCATAAGGCATAACGCATAACGCATAACGCATAACGCATAACGCATAACGCATAACGCATAACGCATAACGCATAACGCATAACGCATAACGCATAACGCATATCGCATATCGCATAACGCATAACGCATAAAGCATAACGCATAACGCATAACGCATAACGCATAACGAATAACGCATAACGCATAAAGCATAACGCTTAACGAATAACGCATAACGCATAACGCATAACGCATAACGCATAACGCATAACCCATAACGAATAACGCATAACGCTCAATGGAAAAGTCATAACGCATAACGCTCAATGAAAAAGTCATAATGCTTAATGCTTAACGCATAACGCATAACGCATAACCCATAACGCATAACGCATAACGCATAACGCATAACGCATAACGCATAACGCATAACGCATAACGCATAACGCATAACGCATAACGCATAACGCATAACCCATAACGCATAACGCATAACGCATAACGCATAACGCATAACGCATAACGCATAACGCATAACGCATAACGCATAACGCATAACGCATAACGCATAACGCATAACGCATAACGCATAACGCATAACGCATAACGCATAACGCATAACGCATAACGCATAACGCATAACGCATAACGCATAACGCATAACGCATAACGCATAACGCATAACGCATAACGTTCAATGAAAAAGTCATAACGCAGAACGCATATCGCATAACCCGTAAAGCACAACGCATAACACATAACGCATAACGCATAACACATAACGCATAACGCATAACGCATAACGCATAACGCATAACGCATAACGCATAACGCATAACGCATAACACATAACGCATAACGCATATCGCATAGCGTATAACGCTTAACGCATAACGCATAACGCGTAACGCGTAACGCGTAACGCATAACGCATAACGCATAACGCATAACGCATAACGCATAACGCATAACGCATAACGCATAACGCATAACGCATAACGCATAACGCATAACGCATAACGCATAACGCATAACGCATAACGCATAACGCATAACGCATAACGCATAACGCATAACGCATAACGCATAACGCATAACGCATAACGCATAACGCATAACGCATAACGCATAACGCATAACGCATAACGCATAACGCATAACGCATAACGCATAACGCATAACGCATAACGCATAACGCATAACGCATAACGCATAACGCATAACGCATAACGCATAACGCATAACGCATAACGCATAACGCATAACGCATAACGCATAACGCATAACGCATAACGCATAACGCATAACGCATAACGCATAACGCATAACGCATAACGCATAACGCATCACGCATAACGCATAACGCATAACGCATAACGCATAACGCATAACGCATAACGCATAACGCATAACGCATAACGCATAACGCATAACGCATAACGCATCACGCATAACGCATAACGCATAACGCATAACGCATAACGCATAACGCATAACGCATAACGCATAACGCATAACGCATAACGCATAACGCATAACGCATAACGCATAACGCATAACCCATAACGCATAACGCATAACCCATAACGAATAACGCATAACGTTCAATGGAAAAGTCATAACGCATAACGCATAACGCATAACCCATAACGAATAACGCATAACGCTCAATGAAAAAGTCATAATGCTTAACGCATAACGCATAACGCATAACGCATAACGCATAACGCATAACGCATAACGCATAACGCATGACGCATAACGCATAACGCATAACGCATAACGCATAACGCACATCGCATAACGCATAACGCATAACGCATAACGCATAACGCATAACGCATAACGCATAACGAATAACGCATAACGCATAACGCGTAACGCGTAACGCGTAACGCGTAACGCGTAACGCATAACGCGTAACGCATAACGCATATCGCATAACGCATAACGCATAACGCATAACGCATAACGCATAACGCATAACGCATAACGCATAACGCATAACGCATAACGCATAACGCATAACGCATAACGCATAACGCATAACGCATAACGCATAACGCATAACGCATAACGCATAACGCGTAACGCGTAACGCGTAACGCGTAACGCGTAACGCGTAACGCGGAACGCGTAACGCGTAACGCGTAACGCATAACGCATAACGCATAACGCATAACGCATAACGCATAACGCATAACGCATAACGCATAACGCATAACGCATAACGAATGACGCATATCGCATAACGCATAACGCTTAACGAATAACGCAGAACGCATAACGCATAACGCATAACGCATAACGGATAACGCATAACGCATAACGCATAACGCATAACGCATAACGCATAACGCATAACGCATAACGCATAACGCATAACGCATAACGCATAACGCATAACGCATAACGCATAACGCATAACGCATAACGCATAACGCATAACGCATAACGCATAACGCATAACGCATAACGCATAACGCATAACGCATAACGCATAACGCATAACGCATAACGCATAACGCATAACGCATAACGCATAACGCATAACGCATAACGCATAACGCATAACGCATAACGCATAACGCATAACGCATAACGAATGACGCATATCGCATAACGCATAACGCTTAACGAATAACGCAGAACGCATAACGCATAACGCATAACGCATAACGGATAACGTATAACGCATAACGCATAACGCATAACGCATAACGCATAACGCATAACGCATAACGCATAACGCATAACGCATAACGCATAACGCATAACGCATAACGCATAACGCATAACGCATAACGCATAACGCATAACGCATAACGCATAACGTATAACGCATATCGCATAACGCATAACGTTCAATGAAAAAGTCATAACGCATAACGCATATCGCATAACCCGTAAAGCACAACGCATAACACATAACGCATAACGCATAACACATAACGCATAACTTATAACGTATAACGCTTAACGCATTACGCATAACACATAACGCATAACGCATAACGCATAACGCATAACGCATAACGCATAACGCGTAACGCGTAACGCATAACGCATAACGCATAACGCATAACGCATAAGGCATAACGCATAACGCATAACGCATAACGCATAACGCATAACGCATAACGCATAACGCATAACGCATAACGCATAACGCATAACGCATAACGCATAACGCATATCGCATATCGCATAACGCATAACGCATAAAGCATAACGCATAACGCATAACGCATAACGCATAACGAATAACGCATAACGCATAAAGCATAACGCTTAACGAATAACGCATAACGCATAACGCATGACACATTACTCATAACGCATTACGCATAACGCATAACGCATAACGGATAACGCATAATGCATAACGCATAACGCTTAACGCATGACGCATATCGCATAACGCATAACGCATAACGCATAACGCATAACGGATAACGCATAACGCATAATGCATAACGCATAACGCATAACGCATAACGCATAACGCATAACGCATAACGCATAACGCATAACGCATAACGCATAACGCATAACCCATAACGCATAACGCATAACCCATAACGAATAACGCATAACGCTCAATGGAAAAGTCATAACGCATAACGCTCAATGAAAAAGTCATAATGCTTAATGCGTAACGCATAACGCATAACGCATAACCCATAACGCATAACGCATAACGCATAACGCATAACGCATAACGCATAACGCATAACGCATAACGCATAACGCATAACGCATAACGCATAACGCATAACGCATAACCCATAACGCATAACGCATAACGCATAACGCATAACGCATAACGCATAACGCATAACGCATAACGCATAACGCATAACGCATAACGCATAACGCATAACGCATAACGCATAACGCATAACGCATAACGCATAACGCATAACGCATAACGCATAACGCATAACGCATAACGCATAACGCATAACGCATAACGCATAACGCATAACGCATAACGCATAACGCATAACGCATAACGTTCAATGAAAAAGTCATAACGCAGAACGCATATCGCATAACCCGTAAAGCACAACGCATAACACATAACGCATAACGCATAACACATAACGCATAACGCATAACGCATAACGCATAACGCATAACGCATAACGCATAACGCATAACACATAACGCATAACGCATATCGCATAGCGTATAACGCTTAACGCATAACGCATAACGCATAACGCGTAACGCGTAACGCATAACGCATAACGCATAACGCATAACGCATAACGCATAACGCATAACGCATAACGCATAACGCATAACGCATAACGCATAACGCATAACGCATAACGCATAACGCATAACGCATAACGCATAACGCATAACGCATAACGCATAACGCATAACGCATAACGCATAACGCATAACGCATAACGCATAACGCATAACGCATAACGCATAACGCATAACGCATAACGCATAACGCATAACGCATAACGCATAACGCATAACGCATAACGCATAACGCATAACGCATAACGCATAACGCATAACGCATAACGCATCACGCATAACGCATAACGCATAACGCATAACGCATAACGCATAACGCATAACGCATAACGCATAACGCATAACGCATAACGCATAACGCATAACGCATCACGCATAACGCATAACGCATAACGCATAACGCATAACGCATAACGCATAACGCATAACGCATAACGCATAACGCATAACGCATAACGCATGACGCATGACGCATGACGCAGAACGCATAACGCATAACGCATGACGCATAACGCATAACGCATAACGCATAACGCATAACGCATAACGCATAACGCATAACGCATAACGCATAACGCATAACGCATAACGCATAACGCATAACGCATAACGCATAACGCATAACGCATAACGCATAACGCATAACGCATAACGCATAACGCATAACGCATAACGCATAACGCATAACGCATAACGCATAACGCATAACGCATAACGCATAACGCATAACGCATAACGCATAACGCATAACGCATAACGCATAACGCATAACGCATAACGCATAATGTTTAGCCGCGGAACTGTGGGTTCACGACTGTTCCGGATCACTGCCCGCCAAGTTAATCTTGGGCAGCTAGTTCAAATGATAGAATGATCGCAAAAGACAATAATTGATTCGCTTGACTTGATATCGCATGAATACGTTAATGGAAGCGTTTCGTCCCGGACCTGCTAGTGGACTCGTCAGTAAGGCTGATCTAGCAGGCCCTGCCTTATACGCGCGCAGATGATAATATGAGGATTCGCGTTTGTAATTGAACGCACGCGAGGGATCTCGATTGATTTGATCCGGTTCGCGAGGGATTTCGACCGACGCGATCCCGGTTTGTCGGATGTCCTGATCACTGGACGACGAACTACCGTGATGCTAACTTTGCACATGTTATGAACGATTGACAAGACAACGGCTCGTGCGTTGTACTTGTCTACCCGAGGACTGGAGAATGTCACGGCGTTAGAGCGTAAAACTCAACTGAGCGATTTCGTCTTCCAGTCCTGGCGCGATGCTCGTTGGATTCTCGAATATGAAATAAGATGCACTGATTGGTTCCTGCAGAAAGTTGCATTTCCCAATCAGTACACACTTTGACTCCTAGGACCTCCTTCCCGTAGCTCAGAATGAGGCCCTAGGAAGGAGGAGTGGGGCGAGATCTTACTCGGTCGACGACACGACGGTTCCAGGTAATTCGAGACCCTGCGTAACGGTCGCGGACGGTCCTTCGGAGGAACAAAATTTATGACACCGTGTAATTTCGAGGGTGTAGAAAAAACTGAACGTTAAACAGATGCCTTGACTGGTCGCCGAATGACCCTAGTTGTTTAATCCTTGAGGAGGATATTTAGGCACGTTCGCATCATAAATCCTGTCCGAAGGAAACCTACGAATTCTATTCCGGTACGACGGAACATGCTCCCCCACGTTGATCGATCCGATCGATCAATATTAAATTCTAGTAGAAAACATGTAATTGACGCTAACGCGTAGCACCGCGCGGTTGTGCTCGGTTTGTATATAAAATAATTGCGAATTGTAACGTTGCGCGTATAAACATGATGATGTTTGGATCATCACTGCGTGAATGCTGCAGTGATGTTCGATTTGCGTATTGTGTGTTCCGCTGAAATCAGTTTAGGTAAGATATACACATTAAAGAATCACCAATCAGGAAATGGCCATGAGTAAGACTGTTGAATTGTTCGGATCTGACGAGATCGATATACGAGAACAGTTTACGAACGTTTAAATGTTGCTAACAACATAGTGAATTGGTTATACGTGAATACTGGCTGCCGACGACACGTTTGTCGTGATGTTTGGAAGATTTGATAATTGATTCCAATAATACCGATATGGTAGTGAAACGCAACTAGATTTTGAAGAAATCTAGTCTAAAGGACATGAGAAAGTGTCGCGATTTCTTGTCTTTGAATGAAAGCTGACTCGTTGCATCAGTTCGTTATCTGTGATGTTGAAATCCGTACCGTTATCCGAATGAATGTTTCGAAAGTGTAACGTTTGGCGACGAATCGTAGGAAAGTCGCGATGAAGACCTCGTTGGTTAGGTCGCTAGCTGTGTTTCTGCGATATAGTAGCGGCCGCGAGGGATCTTGACTGATGCCACGAGATCCCGTTTTGTAACGTGCTTTGTCCCGTTGGAGAAACAAGAGATCAATGTGTCAGAGTTCGATTGAGAGTGTTAAAGTGGACTGTGCTAAGGACTGATGAATGAATTCGGCTTCGAGTCCTCTGGCGAGTTTGTAGAACTCCTCTGTATGCGAGAGGGCGTATGACTCGTGACGCCCTTCTTTGTAGGGAGAAGGTGTCGAGAATAGACTGCGCTACGGACTGATGAGTATCACAATGTGTGAATTCGACTTCCAGTCCTGTCGCGAGTTTGTACTGTACACTCGCCTTGGCTAAGAGCGCAAGAAGTCAGTTTACTTCGCTTGTATTGGGATGATACAAGAAGTGTGGCGCTGGATTGAACTGCAGCGCGCGTAGCTTCGCTTGTATTTGTAAGATACAAGGAGTGTGGCGCTGGATTGAACTGTAGAGCGCGTAGCTTCGCTTGTATTTGTAAGATACAAGGAGTGTGGCGCTGGATTGAACTGCAGCGCGCGTAGCTTCGCTTGTATTTGTAAGATACAAGGAGTGTGGCGCTGGATTGAACACTGAACTGAGTTAACGCTGGTCGACTGCTTGGAATGTGTTAAAATGACAACTGTGATTTTAGCTGTGACAAGCCCGTTATTTAGTAAGTCGGAAAAGTGGCCAATCAGCGGTCGCGCACGAACCGTTAGAAGTCGTCGGCCGTTTGAAATATTCACTCACGATCAGACGCTCTGTATGTATGGATATAACTGCGACTACTTCGTCCAAAAGGCTTGAAGAAAATACTTAAGCGATATATTATATGAAAGGAGTATTTTCAGTTAGAGTGTTTTTGTTAAGAGTTCTGCAAAGATGCAGTTATTTACCTTGTATTAACGTACATCAAGGAAAATGTAAAGTTGTGAAGTTAAGCACGTGGCGTCTACCTCTCACCTCCACGCAAATATAATAATTTAACAGAATGAATTGATGATGACATCTATTCGAAAGCTTGGGACGAACTGTGTTGCGAACTCGTTCTGAGTGCTCAATCGGCCTGAAGAGATGGGTGTCTCTTGGATGTTAAGAAGAATGTGTATTGCTTGGTTAATGCCGAATGGTGCATTTCCCAATCAACAACCTCCAACTCTGACGCATGATCGAATGATTTGACGCGTGATTCTAGTGTAGAATTGACTTGTATATTTGACGCGTAGGTCGATATGACTGACGTGACTTGACGTGATTTAACGCCCTTTGATGTGACTTGACGCGACGTGACGCGGTTTGACGTGGTTTATCTGTTGATTGAATGTATAGTTTGACGGAATGTCAAATAGATTGAGTGTCAATTCAATTGAACGTTAGTTTGACTGAATGTCAGTTTAATTGAATGTGAGTTGGTTGAGTGTGAGTTCAACTGTATGTGAGTGTCGAATGTCGAATTTATTGTATGTGTTAACAATTGGTGCAGACGGTACGTTTTCTGGGAATAATAACGTGCCACGAGTTGTTTACTCGGCATTTGTACCGATAATCCGTCCTTTGTAGCGACGAAATTCGTATTGTTGACCGAATAAGATTCCGAAAGGTTACCGTTAATACCTCGTGGTCAATCGCGAAGTATGTTTAGGTACACGACCTTTGTTGAGCGTAGGTAAAACATCATCGCGTGAATCTTACTTCTGGTCCGATTTTTAAGTGGTTGTTTGTTCACGTGAAAATGACCGTACTAAGCCACGCGGTGGTTTACGACTGGCCGACCCTCGAAGACGGGTGTCGCAGGTAAGATGAAGGTCAATCATCCCGGGAATCCGAGACATGGTCGAATGACTTGAGACGAACTGTGCTTAATCCGCGAGGGTGTACCCTTGGTCCGGCTGGTCCAAGGCAAGCCATAAAAGGGGACCGTTACTAGAAAGTCTTTAGTCTTGTGTAGAAATATACAAAAAACAAAATTGCCCGTTGGGCCTACATCTGGGATGGTAAATACCGATAATGTGTTTTGCCTTCGGGAAGGTCTCTTTATTCTGAATCCATGAAAGTCCGTTATCGTGATCTGATCATAAAAACGAGGGTTCGTTGGAAGTTTTAGTGTAATGGTTTTTCGCGACAAAAACCTTTCCGTTTAAAGGGACACAAACATATAACAAAGGAATGTAAGACTTCATTTCTTAGCTGCTATTTCGTTCGCTCAGGTATACGAATCTTGCGATGAACACTGTTCTGCGACGGAACAGATCAATAATGAATATGACACATCTTGACTCACATTATGCTGATAAGTTTGCCCTACTAGATTGTGCATCGTCCATGGCTGGAAGCGGTGCTAATTTTGTGACGTGTGATTTGTTTGTGGATTTGACGCATTGACGTGATGCGTAAACTTGATTTGATTTGTCTGTCGATCGAGTATGTGGTCGAGATCAATGTCTTGATTTGAATGTCAATTTGATTAACTGTAGATTGCTCGACTGTCAGTTTCCTACTATGTCGGCCACGCGTTTGTTTATCCGCGATCGCGCGTTGTCGCGTTTTTGTTCATTCGCGATCGCGTGTTGTTGCGTTTGTTGCTCGCCAAATGAAGATTGGGCAACTGATTCAAGAATGCGACTGATTAGAAGAGATCGCGTGTCTCCCGGACCTGTTAGAGGATTGTACAGCAAGATTGTCAACAGATCCTGCCTTGTGGTCGCGCGGATCTTCGGTCGATCTGTATTGCCTTCGACTTGCACGATATCGACTGCGAGAGAGTAGGACAGCACCGCGCAATTTCACGTGCGCGAGAATGATTCGATTCAAGAGTGCGATGCGGTATTTTGCATGAAGTAAATTAATGTGGATAGACCTGAGCCGGTCCGCGTGTCCGCGTGTATAAAGGTATCGTGTGCTCTTTGTTCCCGTTGTGAAGTCTATGACGTTTGATTCGTTCGCGTCGTTGAGTTTCGCGAGGCGATTGAACTCGATGTTGTTCCGTGATCGTAAATCGCCTTCGAATTTGATCGAGTCTGTATGAATGTAAGTAAGCGAAAAGGCGCGATCTTTGGAACGCAAGAGGGGTTGCTGATCCCTTTCGATAATCTTGGTTGGAACGTATGCGTGCATTTGATACTATGCGTGCGGACCCGATAACGGCGATCCGTGTTGATCTGTATTAGTGACTCGTCTTGTCTTATAGAGCAAGAAGTCTGTAGTACTTCGCTTGTATTTGTAAGATACAAGAAGTACGGCTTGCTTGAAACACTGACTGAGAACTGTATTCGACTGCTTGGAAGATTCGATGGTATCGATCATTCGAAAGCTAGAAACGAATTAACAGTCCTCGTCTCGAGTGCTCAATCCGCCAGAGGAAGAGGTTGACCTTTGACAAGGAAAGGGAAGTAGAGTCCATTGTAATGAGGAAAAGAGCTGTCCGGATGATTCAAATATAATTGCGCGTATCGGAAGTTCGATCGATCGTGAAGCTCGTGAGGATATCATTCGTGATGTCTTATTTCGTAATAGGATATGCGATTGTGTGCGATGACTTGAATCGTTTCGAGAATGCGACGAATTGTCCGGCATGGCGGTGCGTTTAATAATCGCGAGGTGTGATGTAAACCAGAGCGCGATGGTTGTCGTACGTTTCCACCAAATGAGCTTACACGGCTTGTAGTTTTCGTCGGTAGTCGTAAATGTCTCGATCGTTGATTTGGCCTTTACGGAAATACACTTTATGATGTTATGGGTGTACGTAGACAGCGCGAGCGAGTCGTTCGTGATTCTCGCGTATGTTATTCGAAGGTTAATCTAATGTTGCAAACAATTGTGCCGTGTCCGCGATTACGTCGTTGTATGAAACGGTCGCGGCTTCGCGTTCGGTCTCGTTTTCGTTCTTGTTGAATTCTTCGCAATGTCCGAATTCGTCTTGAATATCGTTGAGGAAGCCGATTGTTTCCTCCAGCGTTTGACGCGTTCGCGAAGTTGTTCACGT